>NC_080716.1:32779900-32837400 GCF_019097595.1 Hemibagrus wyckioides | reverse complement strand
GGTGAGTGATGCTGATGTGTTTGAGATATCATGTCCAGGGAGTCTTAATCCTAGTTTAACTCTTCACCACTGGATTCCTATTGGTGGTATTTGTTGGTGGCTTCAAAGAAGATGATCTGCGTTATCCATCAAAATGGTCTAACACTGAGTACCTGTTCATTAATGAATAAAATGCACAGCACTGACATGCATGTGTGTTTTGTAGGTGTCCAAACTGCTGCCTGACACATTTTCTGAGAAGCACATCAGAGTTTACTGCAAACAAGCAGATAAACTGGAAGCTGCAAAGAAATACTTCAAGCAGTGGTGTAAGGACAAGAACTTGAAACCTCTGGTAAGGCTTACCTCCTCCACCATGTGTGTGTGAGACATCTGTGTGTTTATGTGAATGTTAAAATGAATATTGTGATAACTGCCTGAACTTTGAGAGTAGAAGGAGAGGGGTTCATGTATCTAGCATGCACTAACCTGACAGCTTATAATTAATAACTACTTGCTAATCCCTGTGCTGTGTAGTGTGTTCCATTCTCCTCAATGTTTTGCATACTGTTGGTGTGTGTTTTCTCATGTGTAGGATGCTAAACTTGTGGTTGAAGAATTGACTCCTGCCAAGAAGAGTCGAAATGAAGGACACAGAGATGCAGAAAGGGTCAAAAAACGCCTCTAACGCCCAGTGATGGACAACAAAATTGAAGCCACATCGCCCCCTGCTGGCAGACCGAATGAATCTATGGGTCATTTATCAACCAACCCTCCTATTAATAATTTAAATTGATTCTAAATTGATTATTATAAAACAGTTTACAGGTGGTGTGTTAATATTAATCATATTTTTAAACTGATATATATTTACTTTTCATTACTTTTTAAGCTGTATTTCAGGTAATCTATCATTTTACAAAATAATTCTTTTAACTTGAAGCATTTTCTTCCACTGGCTGATGTAACTGATGTATCCTTCTGTAGGGATTTTCTGACCTTTAAGACTTTCTACTGAGTGTGATGTGTTTTAAAGCCATTTCATTTAACACTAATAAAGTCTCGGGTTTCGTCTTATTCAGTGTGTGAATCTTTACTGATTTACTGAGTCAGCACATTAAATAATGTTGTTTATGAATATTTATAGATACTGTACAATCAGTGTACAACAGTAAAATATTAACAGCAGGTTTTTTTCTTTGCATTTTGCTAAAATCGTGTTGATATTCTGTGAGTCTGATAAACAGTTTTGATACTTTCACAGATTTGTTTAATTCCACCGGATTCTCCAGGACAGTGACCACACACTATATCAACACCCTCGCTTCCAACTCACAAACGATCCATATTCAGTGCTCAGTGTGATGGAAAAATACTTTTTAAGTCATTAAGAACACTCCAGACTTTATAGTGTGGTGTTTTTATGTACAACTCCTCTTAGATGCTGACTTTTCTGTCAGCTAATATTTAC
Source organism: Hemibagrus wyckioides (assembly GCF_019097595.1). Classification (NCBI taxonomy): domain Eukaryota; kingdom Metazoa; phylum Chordata; class Actinopteri; order Siluriformes; family Bagridae; genus Hemibagrus; species Hemibagrus wyckioides. The sequence continues at coordinate 32,835,950 of NC_080716.1, read as the reverse complement.
TCATTTTTGCAATTTCTTATTTAAAAGACTGAAATGAGAGATCAGAGGTTTGTGACTGCCGCACACTGTTAACACACAGAGTCTACAGGCTAACTAATTATAGCTAACTTTATAAAAAAAAAAGTAACAGTAAAATATATGCTTACTGAATAAAACATTGCTAACTGGCTAGCTAGTTTAGCAAGCTAAACTGGCATAGTATAGGATATAGGTGTTTGTGGTGTGTTTTTGTGTAGGCTATAGCAGTATCAGTGATATTTTACTGTACTGTTTATTTTTTGATGATCACCCTTGAAGTCCACTTCAAATAGCCGGTACTTTTAGCCACTACAGAAGGACCCTTCAGTGAGAAAAGCCCAGGGCATGCTTACTCGTGTAAGAATATTGTTGTGCACTCAGAATACTTAACTACAAAAAGCATGCATCAAACTATGGAAGTGATTTCCAGACTTATTTCAGAACTAACTGCCAATGAAAAGTGAAATCGTCCATTACTGTTTGCATTTTCGTTTACATGAATGCACACTTCAAATGGACAAGCCAAGTCACTTCCATTTCCCATGTCTTACAAGTTCTGACCCTGTTATAGAGCTCATATTACTCTGCTCTATTTCACTATTGGAGCTTGACGACATTCAAATGAAATCTCAGATCCTTTCCATTTCCAAAGCCTTGCACAGTGTTTGGGACAGGACTACACTTCTCTATGAACATTCTGACATAGCCTTATTTACTGATGTACACTACTGCTGAAAGGTTTGGGATCACTCGCATGTTTCAGCTTGATTTCAGCTCCAGAGGAGGACTCCATCAGCCAGTCCATCTTGTGGGAGATGCTCCAGGAAGCATGGGGTGAAATCTCAAAAGGTGTTTTTTTTTTTTTTTATTAAGGCAAAGTTTGAAGAAAACATTCATCATTTCCATCCAAATTATTATTTCTAACTCTGACCTGCCAGCATGTCCTGTTCTTTTGCTATATTTTCTATTCAGACTAATTTTGTGTGCTTCATTGGAAAACAATAACAGTTTTGAGTGATCCCAAACTTTAGTGTATATATTTACATATTTATCTGCACTTGTGCATTTGCACAATATCTACCATTTGCACTTCTGCTAGATGCTAAACTGCATTTCGTTGCTATGTACCTGTACTTTGCAATGACAAATTCTATCTATCTATCTGTCTGTAGGACATCATTATATTTGGAACCTAACCGCCAAGACAGACAATACTTCCACAGCAGTCTACAATTAAACACTGAATTTCTAATTTCTATGTAAATTATGGCAAATGATCTCAAGACGATTCCTTAAACCAGGCCAATGGCTCATGTGGTCCATGTCTTAAATTCCTTTCTCAAAAGATACCCATCTTTTCATCTTATCCTGTCAGATAGCAGCTCTCATTAAACATGTACAGACTTTACAAAGAGAAATAAGACTAGGAAGTAGCAGAGAATGTTGATGGTGAGAGGACATGACTTTATTAAATAACATTTTCACCCAGGTAGTTAAGATTAGTCAAGTCTGGGAAGTTAGCCACTGTTAGCATTATATTCTGCTGGGGTGAAAAGGTGGCCATAGCGAATGTAAAGTGAGGTAAAGGATAACGTTTTCTTCATTATTTGTATTAAGTGTTTAAGGTGTTATCAGTTTCATGTTAGTTCGTGTTAAATAAGTGATATTTGTGAAGTTTTTTTGACTTTATGTTGTTGTGTTTGGACTGAATCGAACTGCTCGTCTCGTGTGGCGGGAAACTCTGCATGTCCCGGATGTGGTGCGCGCCGGAAGAGAAGGCGACGTCACCCCCCGTCCATCTTGTGTTTGCTCTTCGGCGAGCTTCTTCGTTCCGCTCCCAAGTCGCGCCGAATCGGAGGAGAATCTCGCCGCCGGGGCGCCATCATGCCCGGACACCTGCAGGACGGTTTCGGCTGCGTCGTCACCAATCGCTTCGACCAGCTGCTGGATGACGAATCCGACCCGTTCGACATATTAAAGGCGGCAGAGAACCGGAGGAAAGACGCGGCCGCGGCGGCCAGCAAACCCGCCGCTCAGGCCGCCAGACAGCCCAAGAAAGAGTCACAGAAAGAGAGGAAGAACCCGCCGCCGGAGAGGAAGGAGGACCCGCAGCCTGCCGCGCCGATCAAGAAGGACGGTATGGCGGAGAAAACCTTGTTTTATTAGCCTAGAGCTCTCTTTAACTCGACATGGCTTCGTGTTAGTTTTGTTTTATTATTTATTTTTTTCTCCACTTACATTCACACAATTCCCGCCTTCTGCTTCGTGACTGGCTGATATTTATATACATTTATACACGCGACCTCGTGAGCTGCACTCTGATTGGCTTAGGTCGCTGTCTAACCTGGGTAGCGCTCGTGACTATCCAATTCCGCGCGTGTAGGCGGGAAAACACGAGCCAATCGTTGCTCGGGAGGGCGGGGCTTTTCGGAATACGGGTGAGATAAAAGACAACGACGCCACCGTCTGTGCGCTGTCATGTTAGAGGACACACGGAGAGGAAATTGTTAGATGTGTAGAAAAACATGATAAATATCCAAACAACAACAACAATATTCTCTCATAATCCAACTCGCTAATGCATCGTCATTAATTTCTGTGGAAACTTTTGTGGAGAAACTTGTCTTTTTTTTAAATAACTACGCCGTGTTTTTGTGTAGCTTCGAAGCTCCAGACAGACTGATCCATATTTATTTACTCGGATGTTCACGCGCTTGAAATTACGTCATCAAATTTTCATTAAATACTTTTAATCCTCGAGACACGCTATTAAACATTTATTCAGGAATGGTTGTTAAACATTGGTGTATTTTCTGTGTATTAGAGCGAGTATGAAGGCAGCAGTTCAGAGCAGTGTGTGGAGATCAGCCATGTTGGACAGGCAGGATGAGGACATCATCTAAAGCTTCTTAGATTCAACAACTTTCACGAACAATGGTGGACAGAACTGTGTCTTTATCAGATAATACTTCACCAGTCAGCCTGATGAGTCTCCGTACTTGCGTAACCTTTTACATTTGGACTGTAATATTGCACAGAGTAAGCCAATGGTTAAACCACATGCAGCTAGAAAGCTAAGAAATGTTCTCAAAATGTTCCAAAACGAACACATTACCAACATGAGCGTTGTCGTTATTGCTGTTTTAACGAGGACCGAAGTAACGGTGCCCTATAGATGTGGTCTTTGTGTTTTTTTCCAGCTGTCTGTCACCTTTTCCTTATATGGAGCTTTGTGGGCGTGTCTAAATATGAATCTGCTACCATGTAAACGAAGCATGTGTAATTTGCCGCTGATTAGAGTTTATCAGAGTACACACACACACACACACACACACACACACGTGTGAGAAGATAACCAGGGTTAATGAGACATGGAAGTCCGGTGGGAAAACTTGTTTGGAAATGATGTGAAATTCCTAAACCAAACATGTGTACAAGCTCGTGTCCTTATTACACTTTATATTGCCAAAAGTATTGGGACACCCCTCCAACTCACTGAATGCAGGGGTTGGGCTCCGCCCCTTAGTTCCAGTGAAAGGAACTCTTAATGCTTCAGCTTCATACCAAGACATTTTGGACAGTTTCATGCTCTTTGTGGGAACAGTTTGGGGATGACCCCTTCCTGTTCCAACATGACTGCACACCAGTGACCAAAGCAAGGTCCATAAAGACACAGATGAGTGAGTTTGGTGTGGAGGAACTTCACAGAGTCCTGACCTCAACCCCATAGAACACCTTTGGGATGAATTAGAGCAGAGCATGTTGGAACAGGAAGGGGTCATCCCCAAACTGTTCCCACAAAGAGAATGAAACTGTCCAAAATGTCTTGGTATGAAGCTGAAGCATTAAGAGTTAATTTCTCAAGCCCAACACCTGAATTTAATGATGTGGAGAGGCGTCCCAAAACTTTTGGCAGTATTGTGTACAGTTTCTGAGTAACATTTATCCAGGAGATCTCAATCTCAGACATCCAGTTTGTTTCCAGTTTACAGACACGATGTATATGGATCGTTAATATCAGTGTAAATACATTTAGATTAAACACATCCATTAAACACATCCATCTAATACAAACAAAACTGTCTCAAATGTCACCATTTCCTCATGTTTCATTAGTTTGAAATTCGTACCACAAACTTGCCATAGTGCCACTTAGGGCTTATTTATTAAATTCTCTCAGTACAATGTTTTCACATTAGCTTTTAGTGTTCTTGTCCATACTGGTGTATTTCACATCATGTGGCTCTGAACTTCATCAGGTCCTTGTTTTAAAATCTACATCTGCTTTGGTTAGAATCTGCTTGGCGCTAATGAAAAGACAGGCACCATGATAGTACACCCACGTAGAGATGATTTGTTTAGAAATAGTTTGCATCATTGGGTGTGTTTTCTGATAGAGCCACCTGAAGAAGAAGATCCACATTAAACTCTGGCTCTGGATTCTTTTCCTGAAACATAAAACCTTCATTCAATCGGGATTTATTTGCATAAACAGTAGCTCCACCCTCTTTTCTTTGTTTTCGAAAAACACTGTGAGTAAATAATGGACATCAAAACAAGACCAGAAGACAAACAATAGTAAAATATTTACTCAAGAATTCCAACATTTCTAATACATAATTAATATGAACCTGGAACTTGTGGGAAGAGAAGTCTGAGTGACATCTTAACATCACTTCCTGTGTGTGTTGTAGGTGTAAGGAGGATGGGAAGGAAGCAGCAGGAGCAGCAGGGGCAGAACCCTCCCCACCAGCAGGGGGCACAGGGAGACCGGAGACCGGAGAGACGAGTCCACCGAGAGCGGCGCTTTGAAAAGCCACCTGAGGAAAAACATGAAGGAGGAGAGGCCAGTGTGGACAAGTGAGTTCTCCTTCATCTCAGTTTACAATATTGATAAAAAAACGCAGCTCTTGCATGCTAGTGATGAATATTGTCTCATATTCTAACATTCTCTTGGATGATTTGTGTTTTTCTTCACGTAGGCCAGCAGGAGACAGACCACCGAGGGGTCGTGGTGGAGGTCGTGGTGGACGTGGAGGTCGTGGACGGGGAATCGGACGAACCGACGGATTTGACTCTCGGGGAAAACGTGATTTTGACCGACACAGCGGAAACGACAAATCGTAAGTAACCATTTTCCTAGTCGGTACCTTCTGGTCAGGTTACTAAGTTCACACAGCAACGGTTAGCTTCATTTATGGTTTGTTTTCCAGCAGCCAGAAAGCCGACGAGAAGCGAGGTGGAGCCGGATCACACAACTGGGGCAACACCAAGGAAGAAGCCAGGTGAGGAGAAAGGAAAATGAACATTAGTAATGTTAAACAAATAGAGCTAGTGGTATGATTAGTACATCTTTATCTTACAGTGAACCACACCAATCGACTGCACCTGAAGCACCTGTGGAAGGGGAGGAGCCTGCTGCACCTGCTGACTCAGAAAACAAGTAAGCTTCAATTCTTCATACCTGTAGGCCAGTGGGTGGGTGTGGTGTAAAAGTGTTAACGGGGTACCGGGGGTATGACCTTGATGTGGTCGGTTGATTTCCAGGGAGAACGAGGTCGAGGAAGTGAAGGACGAAGGCCCCAAGGAGATGACCCTGGACGAGTGGAAGGCCATGCAGAACAAAGAGCGGGCGAAGGTGGAGTTCAACATCCGCAAACCGAACGAAGGCGACGAGGGCCAGTGGAAGAAAGGATACGTGCTGCACAAGTCCAAGAGCAAAGACTTGGGCGTGAGTGACACAGAGCTTGTGGTGTTTCCATAACTAACCTTAAATTCTGAGCTGATCTCCACAGAACGGTTCTTTACATGCATGCATCATTAGTTCCTCTGTGTTTGTGTGTGTTTTCCCCAGAGGCCGTCTGGAACTCTGATTGAAGCTGGAGATGCTAACGCCGAGTCACTCAGCAAGGTAGCTACTGTCAACTTCATACAGTCCATTCATTTATATTTAATGAGACCACTCTGGATGTGTAAAAGGGTACTAAAGAGACCCTAAACTATCGATAGCTGTGAAGGATCTGCTTTAGATTACCATAGTATTGATCTAAACCTGTTAAAGATGATGATTTATCTGTAAAGTACCTGATGGAGATCATACTGCAATTTTACTTAAAGAGGAAACAGTCACTGTGATCAAGACATCATTACCCATTTAGGACTAGATTGTAGCTGTAAAGAACCAGTTTACTGAGGGTGTAGCTCAACGTGTAGCTGTGGGAAACCCGGTTGAGGAAACACTCTGGATGTAAAGTTACCTTTCAGAATAGTTGTAAAGTTTTGGTGAATTGAGGAGTGTGTAGCTGTAAAATCCCTGCTTAATATCAAACTCGGACACATTTAAGTCTACGCTGTTTTATCTGTTTATCCCCGTCTCTGCTGTTTATCAGAACCATCTCTGTGAAATAAACTGCATGGCGGTAAAAAAGTACATTTTTATAAACTCCACAGTCGTAAATGTGAATATAAAGTAAACATTTACCTGCACTTGAGCCGTAACTTGAGCTTTTTTCTCTAAATAACTGTTTATCCAACACCAGCTGTAAAGTAGCCACTATAAAGCTGTGTCCAAACACAAATATTTTAATTTAACACCAAATCATTGCTGTAAAGTGTGCAGATGAGGCTGTAAAGTATCTGTGGGCCTGAAGTACCCTTTGTAAAGTACCCTTGTGGTTTTCCTCTTATTAGGGAGCCTCTGAAGACGTCTCGGGCGACCACCACTTCCGCAAACCGGCCAATGACATCACCTCCCAGCTGGAAATCAACTTCGGAGATTTGGGACGCCCTGGGCGCGGTCGGGGGAACTCCCGGGGTGGCAGAGGGGGCCGGGGAGGTGGAAACCGGGCAGGACGTGGTGGAGGCAGGTCTGAGAAGGTCAGTAACTGTACACACACCTGCTGCTGGAGCGTGTTTGACAAGTTATGTCATGTGTATATGTTTCTCTTTTATGTTTTCAGGGAGGCGGAGTGTCCGTTCCAAACGTGGACGACCCAGAGGCATTTCCTGCCTTGGCTTAAACCCTGACCTTTGACCCTCAAGCCCCTCCTCTACGAGGCCTGCATGCTTACGGATCCTTCGACTATAGATATCATAAAAAGAAAATGGAAAAAAAAAAAAAACCCTAAAAGACTGTCATGTACACCATAGTGAGGACTGAAACCCCGCCCCCATGTTAACGGACTTCTCTGGTTACACTGAAGCTAATTCTCCATAGAGCTTTTGTATTTAGACACAGGATAGATAGCAGGGATGTTCCTACAGTATTTTATTTCGTTTCCGATTGGATTGCTGTTTTGAATGTAAGGCTTTTCCAGCATAGCGTTTGAAGTGAATTGAAGCTTTCGTTCGTTCTCCTTCTATTTTTGGCGTATTTGAATATTTTTCAGCAAAAGGAGAATGTGGGTCTAGTGCTAATTTTACTGTTATTGACGTACAGAAGTAATGTATCACTTTAAAGATTTTAAAACGAAGCTCTGAGGTCAACTTTGTTTTATGTTCCATTTGTTTTTGTTTATTCCCATGGAGCTCTTTGCTTGGCCTGTAGCAAAACCGTAAATATGTGAATGCCTCGTTGTTATATATTTCTCTCTCTTTATTTCCCTTTTTATCCCTTTTCAGTTCTCTCACTTGTCGGAGTTCTCTGTGTTTTGTCTTTTCTTTTCTTTTCTTTTTTTAGGCTGGTCCTCATGTATGACACCTTTTACAAAAATGTTGGGAACACTCTGAAAATTCTGTGTGTGTGTGTGTGTCCTGATGTTGCTAAGTGGCTTAAGGGCGTGGCTTAAGTCAGAATTCTCTCAGCCAATCATATTTAACCAGCTGGGTTAGTGAACAGGGCTCGGAGCAGCCTCGTTAATTAATCTAGCTACTCATGCTAACCATGGCGCAGTGCTATATTTAAGTGTCCTAGCTAGGCGTGATCTGGTTTATGTTTAGCACTACGTCAGAGGGAGTTATGAGGAGGTGATGATTGGCTAATTTAATTTAACTTAAGCTAACCCTTGGCAGAATCAGGACACGTGTGTGTGTGTGTGTGTTTTGTGTAAACAGGCATGTGCTATGGTAATCGTGTAACCGTGAGTTCTCATTGGGCAGTGATGGACACACCTTCTTTCCACTTTGTCTGAAAATACGGACCATTATAGACAGATAAGAAGATGGCTGTCCTTGTAATTGTTTTATCTTTATTTTATTTTGGTGATCCTTGTCGGCGGTTATCACGTGCACATGCCTGTACACAAGTCAGCTAAAGTTCTCGAACCTGAAGTTTTTATTGTTATTATTATTATTATTAACTCCTCAGCATGCTTCATGCAGAGACGCGGCAGCTTCCACGTGCTTACAGACTCACATCGTCTCTGCTGTTGTGTATCAGCCGTTGTGTAGGAACGCTTCGGCAGGAAGTGCTTTCACAATTTAATTGATCGTTTCCATGACAACAGGAAGAACATTTCTGCCCCACATAAGTATCCATCTAGAGCACGCCGTGTTGAACAGCCAATCACATCACAAACTCGGGCGAGTTACGCGTCAATGTCCATATGCTTGTGTGTGTGTGTGTGTGTGTGTGTGTGTGTGTGTAAACCAACCAGTCCTTATCTCTGTACGAAGCAAGCTGAGGTTTTTATTCTCTAGCTCTGATTGTTGACATATCTTTGCACTTAGATAAATTTTTTTTTAGCTAACAAGCACATGATCTTTCCCCGTTTGATCTTTTTTTTAATATTTACAGCAGCACTACTCGAAGAACATGCTCGATTCAGGGTGTGTGTGTGTGTGTGTGTGTGTGTGTGTGGTTTATCCTGAACCTGGGAGTGACAGTAAACTGGAGGACACTAGGACATGTCGGACTCCTTGGACAGTGGGACGCTCCGTGACTGGACTCTTTGTAGGACTTTTGGTTTTCCGGATGTTTCTGCGTTCACTCGTCCCTGTTCAATAAACTTCCCACAGGTGTTAATGTCACTCAGTGTTCAGGCCTTTTTCTTTTATTTATATTTCTAAATCTACTGTGCATTTTAAAACGTCTCGTTGTTTCACTCGTGTGTGTGTGTGTGTGTGCGTGTGTGTGTGTGTGTGTGTGTTAGTGAAGTCACACACATCTTCTCATAACAGTGTTCAGCTTTTACCCTTTACTGTGTGAACATGCAACATGATCATCCTAAAACAAGTCCTGGTTCAGTTGAAGGCTTTTTCCTCAACAGTGTTATCAAATTTCGGATAAAGTCTCAGAGCCAGCGCTGCTATGACACCAGTCTAAAATCCACCAATAGGACGACACCAAGCGTACAGGTGGAGTTTCAGTGCTGGAGTAAAGTACATGAAACGTGCTGAAGCTGGCTGTGAAGGTTTATCTGCAGAAGCTCCTGAACTGTAGACATGTTCTTTAATCACAGGTCTGATGTTCGAGGATCTTCATCATATAGTCTGAATCTTCAGAGCTGTGTTATCATCCAGTGTTCAACACCAGTCAGACACTTAGGCTTTAGGAGGAAGTTCACTCTCATTACCATTACGTTACCTTTGGAAATTTCCCACTAGAAATTCTATCTATCTATCCAAACATTCACTGACAGTACAGAAGCAAATTTCATGTCAATTTTAATCAGTCATATAAATTATACTAAAACATGTCTCTTGATATCATGGTGCTTACTAGCATGGTTCTTCACATGGTTCTTCAGCATAATTAGCGGCTTCATCTGAGAGAAACTCACTTCCTCCTTTTGTGATATAATATGCTGTGTTCGTTTTTACAGGAAGCTCACATCTCATGATGGCAGGTTCCTCAGGGTCTTTGCTTGAAGCCATTACACTCTTGTGACAGGATGCGTGTTGTCTGAGTGCACTGTGAGATTTTCATGTTTGAGACTGACACAAAATCTATTTTAGTGGCTAAGCTTGCTTTTCTACTACGGTACTTACAGATCATCACATTTTTCCTCCTCATCATACAAAAGCCAATCAAACTGAGAAAGCCACAGAGTCTGGAACTTTCATTTTTCCAATAATTGACGGTGTTTAACGCAGTGAAATGATATCTGCTCTAGATTTATCGTTTGCATCTAAACTTAATCACAAGTTTGCTCCCACTGTAGAGGGGTGCAACTATATCAGTTCATTTGAGAGCATCGTTTTTACACACAAATGTTTATTTCAAACACTTAGAAAAATAAATAATAAAAGTTAGTTTTTTAGTACAGCCAGAAGAGAAGAGAAGAGAAGAGAAGAGAAGAGAAGAGAAGAGAAGAGAAGAGAAGGTTATTCTTTTGCCAGAGACTTCTTCAGATTACTCAGAAGTAAATATAAATAAAACATTCTATATATACAAAATGTATACAAAAAGTACAATAAAAGGTGCTGGGGAACTAAGAACATATTGTGGATGATGTGATATTGTACATGGTATAATAATAAGACAGTGATGCAGTCGGTGTTGATTGTGTCAGCTCTGCTCCCTACTGAAAGGGGAGGAGTTATAGAGATGGTTACGGGCAGGACCTCCTGTTGTCTTCTGTGGTCTCTGTCTTCATCTGAACCTGCTTCAGTAGAACTCCAGCATCGCATGCAGGGGGTGAGACAGATACTGAGAAGTTTCAGCATCCTCCTCTCAGACACTTCATCTGTTATGTTTGTCAATACCATAACAGAACTACAGCAAAAAAAGTCTTCAAACTTCACACGGTGAGTTCATTACAGATATTAAAATACATAAATATTATACAGATATTAGAGGTTAAATGACTGAGATGAGTTTATTGTGTTAATAATTTAGTGTTAATACAGAGTGCACTTTTAATAAACTCTCATGAAAAGTTTCTGGGAAATGGCTGCTGAGGGAAAAAACACAGACAGGATGTGGCTCTGAACAGTGTTCTATAGAAAAACATTCTTCTTCTTATTATTATTATTATAATAATAATAATAATAATAATAATAATAATAATAATAATAATAATTAGGGCCCAAGCACTAGCAGTGCAGAGTGCCCTCTTCTTCTTCTAAGGATTATTATTATTATTATTTATTTATTTATTTTTTTCAATCACCTGGGCACTTTTGTGGGTCTTAACATGCTGAAAAACTCTTGAAAATCAGCAGACAGGTTGGAATCTGCGGCCATTAGGATGTCACCGTGGCTCGGCCCTGGGCGTGGCACACACCCGTTACAGAGCCCCCTGGAACATCTTGCTGCATAGCTGATACACACTTGCACGTATCCATGTAGAACTTGGTCCACACTTAGATCTCACTGAACTGAACAACTTTCACACTGCATGTCATTAAGGCTAATCCACAGGAAGTGAGGTATTTTGAGTTGTTTGCAAAACGCCCCAATGGAATGTGAAATACTCCTCCTAGGGAATTGATACAACCGCCACCAAACCCTGGCTAATATGATCTCAAGACATTATTATAACCGCCACCAAACCCAGGCTAATATGATCTCAAGACACTGATACAACCGCCACCAAACCCAGGCTAATATGATCTCAAGACACTGATACAACCGCCACCAAACCCAGGCTAATATGATCTCAAGATATTATTATAACCGCCACCAAACCCAGGCTAATATGATCTCAAGACACTGATACAACCGCCACCAAACCCAGGCTAATATGATCTCAAGATATTATTATAACCGCCACCAAACCCAGGCTAATATGATCTCAAGACATTGATACAACCGCCACCAAACCCAGGCTAATATGATCTCAAGACACTGATACAACCGCCACCAAACCCAGGCTAATATGATCTCAAGACACTGATACAACCGCCACCAAACCCAGGCTAATATGATCTCAAGACATTGATACAACCGCCACCAAACCCAGGCTAATATGATCTCAAGATATTATTATAACCGCCACCAAACCCAGGCTAATATGATCTCAAGACACTGATACAACCGCCACCAAACCCAGGCTAATATGATCTCAAGATATTATTATAACCGCCACCAAACCCAGGCTAATATGATCTCAAGACATTGATACAACCGCCACCAAACCCAGGCTAATATGATCTCAAGACACTGATACAACCGCCACCAAACCCAGGCTAATATGATCTCAAGATATTAATACAACCGCCACCAAACCCAGGCTAATATGATCTCAAGACACTGATACAACCGCCACCAAACCCAGGCTAATATGATCTCAAGACACTGATACAACCGCCACCAAACCCAGGCTAATATGATCTCAAGATATTATTATAACTGCCACCAAACCCAGGCTAATATGATCTCAAGACACTGATACAACCGGCACCAAACCCAGGCTAATATGATCTCAAGACATTGATACAACTGCCACCAAACCCAGGCTAATATGATCTCAAGATATTATTATAACCGCCACCAAACCCAGGCTAATATGATCTCGACATTGATAATGTAAGTTGATGAGGGATTTTTGATCTCAAACGGTTCAGCCGTGAGAAGCCCTTAAACTTATGGCGAATAAAACGAAACAGGAAGTGGCTAATAACTTCTGTGTACATTAAGTGATCTACATGAAACCTTAGGATTATGTTAAGCATTGAAAGCTGATCACACTGATATGACAACTGTGAGTCTCGGTCATAGCGCCACCAACTGGCAGCAGGAAGTGTGTCACTTTTTGAAATCTGTAATATTTTGTCCCTTACTTTCTCCTGATTTGGTTCAGAATCAGTCAGAATAATGTCAGGACATGGCTGATGTGAAACTGTGAAGGAATTTGTGATATTGTGAATGATGTTGCTATGGTGAGGATTTAAATAAGGACATAATAGAAGAAGATTAATGTTCTTATATCTTAACAGTGGAAAGTCCTAATGTATCAAAACATTTTTCATAGAAAGAACAACTGGTTGTGAGTAAGTTTGCCTAGTTTTATGATTTTGTGATGCTCAAAAGGCTCACAACAAATTTTTACATTTATCAGTCCATACTGATAACAGACTAGACATGGTTTTGGCCTGACTCCTGCAGTACTAGACTATGTCCACTAGAGGCTCTTTCCCCTTTGTTAATTTATTTTAAAAAAAATATGGCTTCATGTTCACAATTTATATATGCAGAGTCAACCAAAAATGTATATACACTTCAGGAAAAGAAAAACAGTATGATCTATATTATGTTAGTATAATATTAATAATATTATCATAATATCATCATATATATCAGTCTATAATGTATAGCAATAAATTTAGTAATAAATATTTATACAAAAGTTTCTTTCCCTGGAATGTGTAGACATTTTTCTGGGTGACTCTATATATACAGTATCTCACAGAAGTGAGTACACCCCTGACATTTTTGTAAATATTTTATTATATCTTTTCATGTGACAACACTGAAGAAATGCCCCTCTGCTCCAATGTACAGTAGTGAGTGTCCAGCCTGTATAACAGTGTAAATTTACTGTCCCCTCAAAATAACTCAACACACAGACATTAATGTCTAAACTGTTGGCAACAAAAGTGACTCCACCCCTAAGTGGAAATGTCCAAATTGGGCCCAATTAGCCGTTTACCCTCCCTGGTGTCATGTGACTCGTTAGTGTTACAAGGTCTCAGGTGTGAATGGGGAGCAGGTGTGTTAAATTTGCTGCACACTGCATCAAATTGGTCTGCATGGCTGTCGTCCCAGAAGGAAGCCTCTACTAAAGATGATGCACAAGAAAGCCTGCATACAGTTTACTGAAGACAAGCAGACTAAGGACGTGGAATACTGGAACCATGTCCTGTGGTCCGATGAGACCAGGATAAACTTATTTGGTTCAGATGGCATCAAGCGTGTGTGGTGGCAACCAGGTGAGGAGTACAAAGACAAGTGTGTCTTGTCTACAGTCAAGCATGGTGGTGGGAGTGTCATGGTCTGGGCCTGCATGACTGCTGCCGGCACTGGGGAGCTACAGTTCATTGAGGGAACCATGAATGCCAACATGTACTGTGACATACTGAAGCAGAGCACGATCCCCTCCCTTCAGAGACTGGGACACAGGGCAGTATTCCAACATGATAACAACCCCAAACGCACCTCCAAGATGACCACTGCCTTTCTAAAGAAGCTGAGGGTAAAGGTGATGGACTGACCAAGCATGTCTCCAGACCTAAACCACTATTGACAGGTTTTATACCTATTGCTTCATTTTATGAAAGAACAAGTTGCAAGTAAATGTTAATGAATCTCAGTAAAATCTCACCCCTCACCAAGCTGTCACAGCTGCAGTGTGTGTGTGTGTGTGTGTGTGTTCTGTCTCTACATATTATTCTTATTCTCTCTCACTGTCATTATTGTGTTTATGTACCTGGTTAACTCCTCACCTGTTCTCACCTGTTCAGTGTTGAAGGTGATGTTGTGTCTGAGAGATGAAGTCCTGCAGGGTTCCTCACCTCCTCCTGCTTTTCCTCATCCTCACCTTCATCACAGGTGAGTGTGATTAGTCTCACTGTTCACACTGGGCTCAGTCAGTCCCTCGTACAGTCTCATTGCTCACACTGGGCTCAGTCAGTCCCTCGTACAGTCTCACTGCTCACACTGGGCTCAGTCAGTCCCTCGTACAGTCTCACTGCTCACACTGGGCTCAGTCAGTCCCTCGTACAGTCTCACTGCTCACACTGGGCTCAGTCAGTCCCTCGTACAGTCTTCCACACTTCTATTAAACATGGTGTAACTTTTTCAGGAGTTAATTTGAGTGTTCAGAGTCAAAGTGTGAAAATTCCTACTTCAGTGGTTTTGATACTTTTCTGTAAGAAACAAACCTGAGTGTTACTGCATCATCAAATACAAGAGCCAATCAGGTTCCATATGCAAATACAGGCCAAATAACAGCAGTGTAGTATCTCCCAAATGCCAGAAATGTAAATGTAATTGATGACGGTGAAAGCGTCAGTACTTTTTGGTTCCCCCTGGTGACAGTAACAGTACCAGAGATGATATTTTAGAGCAGAACCTGAATCGGAAACACGTTTTCACGTTGTTGTTGTACTTGAACTACAAGTACAGCTGCTTCTTGTTCGGATATCTGATAATATCTGATTTGGCACAGGTTTTACCCCCTTCCTAACACAGCCCTTCCATTTTATCTGGGTTTGGGACCGGCACTAAGTTATATGTATTTACTGCATTACTACTGATTAACATAGAATTTAACAGACTTAGATTGCTAGTTAGCTACAATCCCTACAGTATAGAGCTCGTCTATAATCTACATAAAGAAACTAGCTAGCTGAGGATAGATTCTTAGGTCATATCCCTACTGAGGAATTAACAGTTACATACATAGGGTAAATGTACCCATTAAGCACAGTACTATCTTCAAGCTTTAAGTATTATCCTACTTGATATCTTAACCAATTGATGTGGTTGTTACTGCATACTTCCTGTAATTTAAAGACAATCTGACAACTGCAGACTCGGATATGGATACCTGTTCTCACTCTTTGGCAGCCATTTTGAAAGCTCTCTGAAAACTTAGACCAGAAAAAGAGTTTCATAAATGCACATTTTTCAGAAGTTTATGCACTTATATTGGCTAGGTATTACAGCTGTGCAAAATTAAATTAAAAGTTCAATGAATAGGATTTTGCATAGTTTAACTTGGAACTTGTATGTGGGAAATACAGTTACAGTTAAATCAAAAGACTGCATAAGACTGCATGCTGTACTAATATGGTATGTCACAGGACTTACTGATTTGTGTTTTAAAATCCAGAATATTATAAATTTATGGTTAGTAGTTTTAGTCTGCTGTACTTTTTTGATTTCATTTTATTGTAAGATGAGCTTAAAGGGTACAATAATTATTTCTGTTGCAAAACCTTTTCCTTTAAATATAATGTAATATTGTTTAATCAAAAAAAAATGACTGCAGTGCCAAAGCACAGTGTGCTCCCTTTAAGCTCACATACACTGAATGCCTATGAATCTATTTCATAAACAGACTTTAAATATTCACTGATGACTGTCACTTTAAGTTAATCCTTAAATGATTAAGCCAGTCATTTTTTTACAGCCTCGGTGACAAAATCGAGGAAGAACTATAGTTCACACTATAAATGTTTACATTTATGTTAATGGTTTTTAAAGCACTGCATGGTATTGCACCAAAATATATTTCCAATCTTTTAATACCCTATCATAATTCATGAAACATGAGATCAAAGGGTGATGGGGCTTTTTCGGTTGGCTGTTCCACGCTTATGGAACCCTCTTTCTATGCACGTTAAATCTTCTACTTCTGTAGATGCTTTTAAGTCGAGCTTGAAGTCTTATCTTTTTAGTGTGACTTTTAATACTGACTAGAGTGTTTAGGATTATACTGACCTTGTGATTTTATTTTTCTGTGTTTTAATGTTGCCTGGAAAGCACTTTGGTCAATGGTTGTTGTTTTAAATGTGCTATAAAAATAAAGATTGTATTGTATACAGCTGAAGACAAAATTATTAGCCCCCCTGTGATATTGTAATTCTTTTTCAAATATTTCCCAAGTGATGTTTAAAAGAGCAAGGGATTTTTTCACAGTATTTCCTATTATATTTTTCTTCTAGAGAAAGTCTTTTAGTTTGGCTGAAATAAAATTATTTTTAAAAATGAAAAAATTGCTAAGGTCAAAATTATTAGCCTCCTTAAGTAATTATTTGTTTGATTGGCTACAGAACAAACCACTGTTGTCCAATTTCTTGCCTAATTAACCCAGTTAAGCAAAATAATATGTACCATCATGGCAAAGACAAAAGAAATTAGTTTAGGCTTGAGAAAAAGAATTGTTCATGCTCACAAAGGAGGAGAAGGATATACACGTTTATCAAAGCGTTTTCAAGTGTCAAGAACTGCCGTGAGAAGTGTTATCAAGAAGTTTAAAGAGACCCACATAGTGGAGAACAAGACTGGCAGAGGCAGGAAGTGAAAGATTTCAAAAACTTTGGGAAGAAAACTAGTGACAGAGGTTTCTAAAGACCCAAGAACTGCCAGGGCACTAGTGAATGACTTAGCAAAGTCTGGGATTGATGTATCAATGAAGACAGGAATGGACTGTGAGGTTGCCGACAAAGAAAGACTCCACTTCTGAAGAAGACACCTACAAGCTAGACTGAAGATTGCTAAGGACAACCTGGGGAAAAATGATGTATACTGGAGACATGTCCTTTGGTCAGATGAGACAAAACTTGAGCTCTTTGGCCATAGAGATGTTGCCTATGTTTGGATAAAGAAGGGAGAGGCTTTCAACCCAAAGAACACCGTTCCCACAGTGAAACATGGCGGTGGGAGTATAATGCTGTGGGGATGTTTCAGTGCATTTGGAACTGGGAATCTCGTCAGGGTTGAAGGAACCATGAAAAAGGAAGACTATGAGAAGATTTTGAGAGACAACCTCAGACAGTCTGCAACAAAACTTGGTCTGAGTCGACGTTTTGTCTTCCAGCATGATGACGACCCAAAGCATACCTCACTTCTGGTGAAGAACTACCTACAAAGGAGCAAAGTGAACGTCCTTGACTGGCCTGCACAAAGCCCAGACTTAAATCCAATAGAAAATCTGTGGGGCACACTAAAGTCCAGAGTTCATGCCAGAAGACCAACAAATCTGGAGGATCTTGAGAGATTGGCTAAGGAGGAATGGGCTGCCACTCCTCAGGAGACATGCTTGAAACTTGTTTTTGATTACTACAACAAACGACTAAAGGCCGTTATCAAAAAAAGGGATACACTACTGACTATTAACATCAGAGGGATAATAATTTTGACCTGTAGACTTTTTTATTATTGGTTATAATTTTGTTTCTGTTTGTATTACAAACACTCCAAGCTTCCTAAATAAACTATAATGTTTAAAAATGCTGTGTTGAAAAAATCTTCTCTCCGTTAAACAGCACTTGGGAATTATTTGAAAAATAATAAGATTTTATAGGGGGTTAATAATTTTGTTTTCAACTGTATATTTATATCAATGGCAGGCCATGCATTTCACACCTAGGCCTTCACTGGTGTCCTTCCTGAATTAATCCACCTCTATGCCACCATTATGATGCCACCATGGGCGTCGCTAGGCCATTTTCTACTCAGCCCTCCTAAAATTCTGTGATTCTCCATAAACTCTACACAAATTAGTGCTCTCCTCAGTCCCCTTTAAATTTCATATGAAAATGGCGGCTCTTCGGCTCCTCCACGTCTTTCAGCGCGTTCTTCAATCCGCAGACCGCGGCATCGCAGAGTGAGGATCAAAGGACAAGCGTTTGTGTGTGTGTGTGTGTGTGTGTGTGTGTGTCAATTAATCAATTAATTAATTAATTGATTGATTACCCTCACTGGGGGCTGACCTCCCCGTAAATGAAAATTCTAGAATCGCCCCTGGAAGCCATGGCAATAGATATTAATCAAACGTTAAGCGTAAAGCTCTGAGTCAGATAGTAAAAGAGCACAATGCGTGTTTACCTGAGTGCAGAGTCAGAAGTCAAGTCAAGAAGCTTTGTCATTACAACCACAGCTGATGCAGTACATAGTGAAATGAAACAATGTTTCTCCAGGACCTGGTGCTACAGAAACATACAACATATAATTACAAACAACAGAAACAACAACACAGAGATAGGACAGAAGTTTGTTCTAGCCACATAAACTACAACATGTGCAACTAGGTGCAAACAGAGCAAGGACAAAATACAGGTATCTAATAGCATATATGTTTGTAACATAGATATAGCAGCATGACAGTGTGGATTGTGCCAAAATGCAGTAGCAGCAAATGAGAGGTTAACATTATAGCAGTGGTTGAAACATCATAACAGCAGTTGAGGTAGTGCAAATAAGTAGTGAACATTATAGTGTGAGTCTTTCCACACAGGTGACAGTCTGTGCGAGTGTGAGAGAGAGTTTTGTACAGTTCAGTCCTGGGTGTTTAGGAGCCTGATGGCTTGAGGAAAGAATGCTCCAGTACCTCTTTCCAGATGGCAGGAGGGTGAAGAGTGTGTGTGAGGGGTGTGTGGGGTGTGTAAGTCAGCAAACTTGATGATGATGGTGGAGTTGGTAGTGTCCATGCAGTCAGAAGTGTACAAAGAGTACAGCAGGGGGTTCAGAACACAACCCTGAGTGCTGAGGGTGATTGAGGCTGAGACATGTCTCCCCATCCTTACTGCCTCTGGTCTGCCAGTTAGGAAATTGGAGATCCACTGACAAAGAGATGGGCTGACTCCCAGGTGCTCCAGCTTGATGGTGAGTGTGGAGAGGATTATAGTGTTAAATGCTGAACTGTAGTCGACAAACAGCATTCTAACATAATTCCCCTTTCTAATGCCCAGGTGAGTGAGTGATGTGTGAAGGAGGTGGGAAATGGCATTGTCGATTGAGCGGTTCAGGCAGTAGGCAAACTGTAGTGGATCCAGTGTGTCTGGTAGTGAAGCGATGAAGTCTCTGTCCAGCCACTCAAAGCACTTCATCACTACTGAGGTCAAGGCTACAGGGCGATAGTCGTTGAGGGAAGCAGGATGGGGTTTCTTTGGGACAGGAACAATGATGGACTCTTTGAAGCACGTGGGGATTGCCGACTGGGTTAAGGAGAGGTTGAATGTGTCTGTGAACAAAGGTGCTAGCTGGTCAGTGCAGGCTCTGAGTATTCGACCTGAGATTCCGTCTGGTTCTGCTGCTTTCCTGGTGTTCACTCTCCTGAAGGCTCTCCTCATGTCATGCTCAGAGATGATGAATGCATTGGTGTTGGCATTCTCTTCCTGTCTGCAGCCATTAGCATTAGCTGTAGCTTTGTCCTTAATCCCTGCCACAGGCTCCTAGAGTCACTCTGTTGGAGCTGTGACTCTAGTTTTCTCCTGTAGCGCTGCTTCGCCTCCTTCACCGCTTTCTGCACATTGTATGATGCAGCCTTGAATGAGGTCATGTCACCCGATGCAAGTCCCACGTTGTAGGCAGCTGTGTGAGATCTCAGAGCGTCGCGGATGGTCTTATCCACCCATGGCTTCTGATTGGGAAACGTTCCGATTGTGGTTTTCTGCACAGTATCATCTGCTAGTTTCCCGATGAATCCCACAACTGCTTCTGGAAACACATTGATGTCATCAGAGCTGCGCCGGAACATGTCCCAGTCTGCGTCATCCAGAGCATCCTGTAGAGCGGCCACCAATTGGTCTGTTCAGCGTGAGACCTCCCTCTGAACCTGAACTTCCTGCTTGAGCCTTTGTTTATATTTTGGCATGAGGAAGATGGCAGCGTGGTCAGACTTCCCAAACAGTGTTGTGTGACTGCTTCATGCAGCTCACATAAAACAGTGTCTGTGTCCGCTTGAGGTGGAATATAAACGGCATATGTCTATGACCAATGTAAACTCCCGAGGAAGATAAAAAGGATGACATTTGATGGTTAATAGTTCCAGGTTGGGTGTGCAGGAGCGTGTGAGAGGAACAATGCTCACGCTGTTGCACCAGCTGCTGTTCACCATTAAACACACACCGCCTCCTCTTGACTTCCCCGATTCCAGTGTGCTGTCCATGCAGTGAACCGAGAAGAACTCGGCCGGCTGGATGGTGTGGTCCGGCACTGCTGGGTTCAGCCATGTCTCGGTGAAGCAGAGGAGATTGCAGTCCGGGATGTCTCTCTGGAACTTTACCCTGGCCCTGAGATCATTGAGCTTGTTCTCCAGCGACTGGACGTTGGCGAGCAGAATGCTAGGCAGAGGTGTGCGGTGTGTACGGGCTCTCAGCCTGTTCTTGACGCCGGTTCTTTTCCCTTGGGGCCGCCGCTTTGGGTCATGTCCTTTTTGTTCTCCCTCAGGATCTCACTCGGCCAGCTTTGATCCGGGGGTTAAAAACGTCGAATTGTGAGTACATTGTACACCAATAGAAATAAGAATATCTCTATCATACTCAGTGCACTCCATTTAGAAGAATTTGCCGGTTCAAAAGTACTGTACGTTAACTTAAAAAACAAAAACAAAGAAAGCGGGGTCGGAGCAGTCGTGACGGTAGCCGACCTCACCGGCGCCATCTTGGTCCAGCTCCTGTGGCAGGTTGAACTTCCTCAGCTGCCGAAGGAAGTACAATCTTTGTTGGGCCTTTTTGACAATGGAGTCAATGTGAGTGTCCCACTTCAGGTCCTGAGAGATGGTGGTGCCCAGGAAACTGAATGATTCCACTGTTCTTGCAGTACTGTTTATGATGGTGAGTGGGGGGGGTACAGGGGTGTTCCTCCTGAAGTCCACTCTCATCTCCACTATTTTGAGTGTTGAGCTCCAGGTGGTTGAGACTATACCAGACAGCCAGCTGCTCAACCGCTTGCCTGCAAGCAGACTCATCACCATCCTTGATGAGGCCAATGACTATAGTGTTGTCCGCAAACTTCAGGAGCTTGACAGATGGATCTGTAGAGGTGCAGTCATTTGTGTAAAGGGAGAAGAGCAGTGGATTTCCCGAGTTTCACTACCTGTTGCCTATCTATCAGAAAGCTGGTAATCCACTGAAAGATAGAGCTAGGAACAGAGAGCTGGGTCACTTTGGTAATCTGTCAAAAGGCTAACTAACCTACACTTATGACAGGTAAAATGATTGCTAACAACAGGATTAATTACTGAACATTCTGCAAGGAGCCTAGAAAAGCTGAGTGTTTGCAACTTACCCTTTAGATTCAAGATTCAAGAAGCTTTTATTGTCATTTCAACCACATATAGCTGATGCAGTACATAGTGAAATGAAACACCGTTTCTCCAGGACCTGGTGCTACAGAAACATACAACAACAAAGAGTTCAACACAAGAAAAACACCACCACAGAGCTAGGACAGAAGTTTGTCTTAGCCACATAAAGTGCACAGTGTGCAGCTAGGTGCAAACAGAGCATAGACAAGACAGTGCAAAAGACAATAAATACAAGAAAGACAACACAAAAAACACAAGACACTTAGCGCCGAAAAAGAAAGAAAAGAACATGTGTAATGGAATGTAAGTGAAATAAAATAACATAAAATGAAATGTACAAAAAAATACAACAGCAGCGGTAGAGGTAGTGCAAATAGAAATAAACATAAATATAACTATAGCAGCGGATGACAGGTAGAGGTAGTGCAATAAGTAATGAACAATATAAATTGTGTGTGTGTGTCCACACAGTCGAGAGAGAGAGTGTGTGTGTGTGTGTATCTGTGTGTGAGACAGAGAGTTGATATACTGTTCAGTCCTGAGTGAGTGTGTGTGTGTGTGAGAGAGTGTAGAACAGTTCAGTCCTGTGAGAGTGTGTGTGTGTGTGAGAGAGTGTAGAACAGTTCAGTCCTGTGAGAGTGTGTGTGTGAGAGTGTAGAACAGTTCAGTCCTGAGTGAGAGTGTGTGTGTGTGTGTGTGTGTGTGTGTGTGTGTGTGTGTGTGAGAGAGTGTAGAACAGTTCAGTCCTGAGTGAGAGTGTGTGTGTGTGAGTGTAGAACAGTTCAGTCCTGGGTGTTGAGGAGCCTGATCGCTTGAGGAAAGAAACTGTTACAGTCTGGTTGTGAGGCCCGAATGCTCCGGTACCACTTTCCAGATGGCAGGAGTGTGTAAGAGTGTGTGTGAGGGGTGTGTGGGGTCAGCCACAATGCTATTAGCTTTGCGGATGCAGCGTGCAGTGTAAATGTCTGTGATAGAGGGAAGAGAGACTCTGATAATCTTTTCAACTGTCCTCACTATCCGCTGAAGGGTTTTGCGATCCGAGACGGTGCAGTTCCCAAACCAGGCAGTG
The DNA here is from genome assembly GCF_019097595.1 of Hemibagrus wyckioides. Classification (NCBI taxonomy): domain Eukaryota; kingdom Metazoa; phylum Chordata; class Actinopteri; order Siluriformes; family Bagridae; genus Hemibagrus; species Hemibagrus wyckioides. The sequence goes on along the minus strand of NC_080716.1, from coordinate 32,813,225 downwards.
ATGCAGCTGCTCAGGACGCTCTCCATGGTCACTCTGTAACACAGTCAGGATGGGGGAAGGGAGATGGGCTTTCCTCAGCCTCCTCAGGAAGTAGAGGCACTGCTGGGCTTTCTTGGTGATGGAGTCTCTTGACGATCTCCACCGAGGATCCGTCAATGAACAGCGGAGAATGGTCACTCTGTGCTCTCCTGAAGTCAACCACCATCTCTTTAGTCTTGTTGACGTTCAGAGACAGGTTGTTGGCTCTGCACCAGGCTGCTAGTTGTTGCAGCTCCTCTCTGTATGCTGACTCATCATTCTTACTGATGAGACCCACCACAGTTGACACGACATTGGCGAACTTGATGATGTGGTTGGAGCTGTGCATTGCTGCACAGTTGTGAGTCAGGAGAGTGAACAGCAGTGGACTGAGCACACAGCCCTGAGGAGCTCCAGTGCTCAGTGTGATGGTGCTGGAGATACTGTTCCCGATCCGGACTGATTGAGGTCTCCCAGTCAGGAAATCCAGGATCCAGTTGCAGAGAGAGGTGTTCAGGCCCAGCAGGTTCTCAATCAGCTGCTGAGGGATGATCGTGTTGAATGCTGAACTGAAATCTATGAACAGCATTCGAATGTAGGAGTCCTTACAGTCCAGGTGTGTGAGGGCCAGATGGAGAAATGTGTTGATGGCGTCGTCTGTGGAGCGGTTAGGACGAATCTTCTGCTTTCAGCTGCGCCCTTTAGAAGTCATAAACCTCCTCCTTAGCCTTCCTCTTCTCCTCTTTCTCAGCGGTTCCATCCTCAGCATTTTTCCCCCAATATAATCCATATCCCACCTCTGTGTGATGACTCGTCAGAGGCAGGTCGGATAGAATCCATTTGCAGATTTATGGAAGAAGACAGCAGGAACAACTTGTAAACCTTTAGCAGTGCAGAAGTCAAAAAAATGGAAAACCAAATAACACTAGCGACAAAACCAAAACATAAACCAAAACTCGTAAATGAGAGGATAAACAGGAGAAAGTCCATACACAATAGTCCATACAAGAAAGGGAGTAATCCAAGTCTTGGTAAGTCACACGGCAACGTTACTTCGCAAAGAATGCTGGTTAGCATGCTGCTTATATCCTATTGTGCTACCAGGAAGTGAACCCAGAGGGGTTAGTATTCAGGTGAGGGCTCCCTCTGGTGGGCTGGATGATGTTGTGACATTACAGAACCCCCCCCCCTCTAAGAACACCTCCTGGTGTTCGTCGATGTGGGCACCCTCTGGGGCGTGGGCCAGGCCTGTTAGGGAAGGTGCGGTGGAACTCCTCAATTAAGAAGGGATCGAGGATGTCAGCAGATTCTACCCAGCAACGCTCCTCTGGGTCGCACCCCTCCCAGTCCACCAAATACTGCAGTCGGCGGCCGACATGACGGGAGTTCAGGAGGGCATGGACCTGGTAAGCTGGTGCCCCATCAATGTCTAGGGGGAGATGTGGTAGACCTCTCGGGGCACTGGTAGACTTGGTGGCCTGGTTGACTGCAGTAATAGCAGAGCTGCTGATGATAACGTCTTTGACGTTCCTCGGTCGTAATGCGAGTTTGGCCTAATTGCATAGGTTCAGGGACTTCAGCAAGGCTGTGAATTTCATGTCATTAGCGAGTTACTGAGTGAGGGGGGGCAGGAGGTGGACCATGTTGACGATGAAGGTTATCCAGTCTAATGGTGGTAGAGATATACTGTGATAACGAGACATTAGAGTCCTTGCAGGCCATCTCTGCTTGAAGTGCTGGAGTTAAACCCTCATGGAAAACTGCCAACAACGCCGTAGAATTCCAGCCAGACTGTGCAGCAAGCGTGCGGAACTTAATGACGTACTCTGCAGCTGATTCAGACCCTTGGCATAGCTCCAGTAGTTGCACTGAGATGTCTTTGCTTCCAGCCGGGTACTCGAACACCTCGCGAATTAACCCTGTGAGATAGCTGGCTGAAGACTTAACTTGGGGGTCTGAGTCCCACACCACTGAAGCCCAAGCTAATGCTTTACCCATCAGCAGAGAAAGCATGAATGCACACCTGATAGTCACTCCTGTAAGTCTCTGGTTGTTGGGTGAAAAAGTTGTCACATTTGGCAGAGGAAACCACGGCAGCAGTCGGCTGATCCATCAAACTTTTCGGGGAGAGCGAAACATGGTAGTTCATGGTGTGGTTGCGGTGTGGGAGCCGAAGTGGTAGCAGCGTGGTGGGCTTGTTGTTGTAGCTGCTGGTTGGTAGCTTTAAGCGTCTCCACTTTGGCTTGGTAGGCACGGATAATCATCCCCTGGCGCCATATTGCTGCCTGTAAATCCGCTGGATTCTCAGATGGCGAAGTAACCTGTGATGACTCGTCAGAGGCAGGTCGGATAGAATCCATTTGCAGATTTATGGAAGAAGACAGCAGGAACAACTCGTAAACCTTTAGCAGTGCAGAAGTCAAAAAAATGGAAAACCAAATAACACTAGCGACAAAACCAAAACATAAACCAAAACTCGTAAATGAGAGGATAAACAGGCAAAAGTCCATACACAATAGTCCATACAAGAAAGGGAGTAATCCAAGGCTTGGTAAGTGACACGGCAACGTTACTTCGCAAAGAATGTTGGTTAGCATGCTGCTTATATCCTAGTGTGCTACCAGGAAGTGAACCCAGAGGGGTTAGTATTCAGGTGAGGGCTCCCTCTGGTGGGCTGGATGATGTTGTGACATTACACTTTGCACATGCCCAGACCATCTCAATTTCACCTCTCTCACTTTGTTTCCAAACCGCCCCACCTGTGCTGTCCCTCTTATATACTCATTTCTAATCCTCTCAATCCTCATCACTCCCAACGCAAACTGCAGGATCTTCCATTCTGCACCTCTAGCCCTACCTCCTGTCTTTTTGTAAATGCTATTGTCTCCAAACCATACAACATAACTGGTCTCACTACTGTCTTGCCAATTTTCCCCTTCACTCTTGCAGACACATTTCATTTGCAAACCATGCCTGCCACTCTTTCCCACCCATAAAGTTTAAATTAATATTTATTCCTAATGATCAGAAACAGTAAGATCAGTTATCTACAGAAAATAAAATTTATCCCTACTGAGCAAGAGATGATCTGAGGAAGAAACTTTGAGAGGAACCAGGCTCAGAAGGGAACCCATCCTCATTTGGGTGACACTGGACAGTAAATCATGTAAATGTTGATAATGTCCTTTCTATAACAGCAGCTGAGAGCTCTTGAGGAACTAATAGCTCAGTGTAGTTTATGAGATATATTATATATTATAGACTTAACAGTAATTCCTGCTGAAAGCTAACTGATGCAACAGCAGTTCAGAGACAGTCTCCAAGTGGTTCTATTAACAGCAGTCCCCTGGGTCACAGGCTGTCCACACAGATCCATCCACAGCAGCACTACTCCAACCAGGGGTAGAGCATATTAAGATGCGTTGTTTGTTTTTGTTGTTTTTTTGTTTAGATTTACATTTTATTCTGTTTATCTTCTCCTCTCTTTCAGTTCCTGTATCAGGTGTCACTGTAAAGGTGGAGTTTAACCAGACTGCTGCTCTGCCCTGTGAACAGACATGTTCTGATGAGGCCACATGGTCTCTGTCCACTGACTCAGATTATGTAGTGGCTCGGTGTGGTCAGACATCCTGTAGGTCAGCAGAGGGATTTAAAATGTCCCATGGTCAGTATCTAAAGGGAGATCTCACCCTCACCATCACTGCAGTTGATTACAGTAAGAGGAACATGTACACGTGTCATTGTGATGGAAGAGACGTTAATGATGTGCTTCTCCTCATCGAGTGTAAGTGTCTTTACTGATCTATAGTTTATAAACTCTCACTGATTTAGGTTTAATGTGTTATAACACATTTACATCCAGTTAAGATTCCTGGTGTTTTTTCTCCTCAGCCATCACATCATCAGTTCAGATAAATCCTGGTGAAGATCTGCAGCTGGATTTGCACGTATCAGACCAGGTGGAGGTGATCTGTACGGGTGAAAACTCCTCTTCACATGGTGTACAGATCTGCAGAGTGGATGGAGGTTCCCTAAACTGTACAGATGAATACACACCGAGAACATCACTCACTAACACACTCCTTACACTGAGAGGAGTAAAGTCCACTGATGAGGGAGTTTACATCGTCAGAGACACGGAGATTAACGAGAACCTTCATATTTACTCAGTTTCAGTGAAAGGTACGTATTCAGTGTGATTTGTGTCAGTGTGTAAAATTCAACATTTATCAGAATAAACTGAATGATGGGAAACATTGAGTCCAGTTTTATGTTAGTGATGGTGTGATAACGGCTAACAGTCTGATTTTAGCATCTGATCTTGACTTTAATTAAATCACATCACATCACCATTACCCTGCTTTATAAAATCAGAACATGTTTTAAAGACCAAACAATAAGATATAAAAATATAATCCATAGAAATGTCAGAGATTATAGAAATATAATTATCCTTCTGGACTTGTCTCATGGTCTGGTGTTTGACTTGGTCTGCAGTCTGTTGAAGTGTGATCTCTCCACATGCTGTGTGATTATCACGTCTGTGACACGTCTAATCTGATTTTGTTAGCAGCAGATCCTTTAAATCCTGTTGCAAGGTGGGGTCTCCATGGATCGGACTTGTTTGTCCACCACATCCCACAAACCCACTTTCTTCCATTGCTCTGTGGTCCAGTTCTAATGTTCACATGCCCATTGTTGGTACTTTTGGTGGTGCACAGGGGTCAGCATGGGCATCCTGACCGGTCTGCGGCTATGTGGCCCCATACACAACAAACTGTCCTGCACTGTATTCTGACCCCTTTCTGTCAGAACCAGCATTAACTTCTTCAGCAATCTGAGAAACAGTAGCTCGTCTGTTGGATCGGATCACACAGGCCAGCCTTCTCTCCCCACATGCATCAATGAGCCTTGACCATGACCCTGTGTCCGTTTCACCACTGTTCCTTCCTTGGACCACTGCAGACCGGGAACACCTCACAAGAGCTGCAGTTTTGGAGATACTCTGATCCAGTGGTCTAGCCATCACAATTTGTCCTTTTGGTCAAACTCGCTCAAATCCTTACACTTATCCATTTTACCTGCTTCTAACATCAATTTTGAGGACAAAATGTTCACTTGCTGCCTAATATATCCCACCCTGCTAAAAAAAATCAGATATCAATAGAGAAAAATATCATGCTGGATATCTATACTGATATGGACCTGGTAATGTGTGAGGAACGAAAGGATGCCATATCATCTGATGTAAATGAAAATTATCAACCTACAGAGGGCTGAATTAAAAGACACCCCAAAAATCAAAGTGAAAAAATGATGCAGCAGGCTAGTCCATTTTGCTGAAATTTCATTGCAGCAACTCAAAATGTCCTAAACAATGTCCAGGCATGCTCTTAATGAGACAACGGATGATGTCCTGGGGTTTTTCCTGCCAGATCTGGACCAGGCCATCAGTGAGCTCCTGGACAGTCTGAGGTGCGAACTGGCGGCATCGGATGGACAGAAACATGTCCCAAAGGTGTTCTATTGGATTTAGGTCAGGCGAGCATTCAATGGTATCAATTCCTGCATTCTCTTGCCACATGAGGCCGGGCATTATCGTGCACCAGGAGGAAACTAGGACCCTCTGCACCAGCGTAGGGTATGACAATGGGTCCAAGGATTTCATCCCAATACCCAGACTGTCTTTATACACAATTCTAAAAACTTCTAATTTGGTTTTTCTCCACTTTGGCTTGAGGTTACGGGTGTGTAAGAGTGTGTGTGAGGGGTGTGTGAGGTGTGTGTGTGTGGGGTGTGTAAGAGTGTGTTTGAGGGGTGTGTGGGGTGTGTAAGAGTGTGTGTGTGGGGTGTGTAAGAGTGTGTGTGTGAGGGGCGTGTGGGGTGTGTAAGAGTGTGTGTGAGGGGTGTGTAACAGTGTGTAAGAGTGTGTGTGAAGGCTGTGAGGCGTGTGTAAGAGTGTGTGTGAGGGGTGTGTAAGAGAGTGTGTGAGGGGTGTGTGTGAGGGGTGTGAGGTGTGTGTGGGGTGTGTGAGGGGTGTGTGGGGTGTGTGAGGGGTGTGTGGGGTGTGTCTGAGGGGTGTGTGAGGTGTGTGAGAGGGGTGTGTGGGGTGTATAAGAGTGTGTGTGAGGGGTGTGTGGTGTGTGTGAGGGGTGTGTGGGGTATGTGAGAGTGTGTGTGTGGAGTGTGTGTGAGGGGTGTGTGGGGTGTGTGAGGGGTGTGAGGGGTGTGTAAGAGTGTGTGTGAGGGGTGTGTGGGGTGTGTCTGAGGGGTGTGTGGGGTGTGTCTGAGGCGTGCGTGGGGTGTATAAGAGTGTGTGGGTTGTGTGAGAGTGTGTGTGAGGGGTGTGTGAGAGTGTGTGTGAGGGGTGTGTGGGGTGTGTGAGAGTGTGTGTGAGGGGTGTGTGGGGTATGTGAGAGTGTGTGTGGGGTGTGTGAGAGTGTGTGTGAGGGGTGTGTGGGGTGTGTAAGAGAGTGTATGAGGGGTGTGTGGGGTGTGAGAGTGGGTGTGTGAAAGTGTGTGTGAGGGGTGTGTAAGAGTGTGTGTGAGGGGTGTGTGGGGTGTGTAAGAGTGTGTGTGAGGGGTGTGTGAGAGTGTGTGAGGGGTGTGTGGGGTGTGTAAGAGTGTGTGTGAGGGGTGTGTGGGGTGTGTAAGAGTGTGTGTGAGGGTTGTGTGGGGGGGGTGTGAAAGAGTGGGTGGGGGGGGTGTGTGGGGTGTGTAAGAGTGTGTGTGAGGGGTGTGTAAGAGTGTGTGTGAGGGGTGTGTGGGGTAAGAGTGTGTGTGAGGGGTATGTGGGGTGTGTAAGCGTGTATGTAAGGGGTGTGTAAGAGTGTGTGTGTGGGGTGTGTAAGAGTGTGTGTGAGGTGTGTGTGAGGGGTGTGTGGGGTGTGTAAGAGTGGGTGTGAGGGGTGTGTGGAGTGTGTCTGTGGGGTGTGTGGGGTGTGTAAGAGTGTGGGTGAGCGGTGTGTCGGGTGTGTAAGTGTGTGTGTGAGGGGTGTGTGGGGTGTGTAAGAGTGTGTGTGAGGGGTGTGTAAGAGTGTGTGTGAGGGGTGTGTGTGGTGTGTGTGAGGGGTGTGTGTGGTGTGTAAGAGTGTGTGTGAGGGGTGTGTGGGGTGTGTAAGAGTGTGTGTGAGGGGTGTGTGGGGTGTGTAAGAGTGTGTGTGAGGGGTGTGTGGGGTGTGTAAGAGTGTGTGTGAGGGGTGTGTAAGAGTGTGTGTGAGGGGTGTGTGGGCTGTGTGAGAGTGTGTGTGAGGGTTGTGTAAGAGTGTGTGTGAGGGTTGTGTGTGTTGTGTGTGAGGGGTGTGTGTGGTGTGTAAGAGTGTGTGTGTGAGGGGTGTGTGGGGTAAGAGTGTGTGGGAGGGGTGTGTGGGGTGTGTAAGTGTGTGGGAGGGGTGTGTGGGGTGTGTAAGTGTGTGTGAGGGGTGTGTAAGAGTGTGTGTGAGGGGTGTGTGGGGTAAGAGTGTGTGTGAGGGGTGTGTGGGGTAAGAGTGTGTGTGAGGGGTGTGTGGGGTGTGTAAGAGTGTGTGTGAGGGGTGTGTAAGAGTGTGTGTGTGAGGGGTGTGTGGGGTGTGTAAGAGTGTGTGTGAGGGGTGTGTGGGGTAAGAGTGTGTGTGAGGGGTGTGTAGGGTGTGTAAGAGTGTGTGTGAGGGGTGTGTAAGGGTGTGTGTGTGGTGTGTGTGTGGTGTGTGTGAGGGGTGTGTGTGGTGTGTAAGAGTGTGTGTGAGGGGTGTGTAAGAGTGTGTTTGAGGGGTGTGTGGGGTGTGTAAGAGTGTGTGTGTGAGGGGTGTGTGGGGTGTGTAAGAGTGTGTGTGAGGGGTGTGTAAGAGTGTGTGTGAGGGGTGTGTAAGAGTGTGTGTGAGGGGTGTGTAAGAGTGTGTGTGAGGGGTGTGTGGGGTAAGAGTGTGTGTGAGGGGTGTGTGGGGTAAGAGTTTGTGTTAGGGGTGTGTGGGGTTTGTAAGAGTGTGTGTGAGGGGTGTGTAAGAGTGTGTGTGAGGGGTGTGTGGGGTAAGAGTGTGTGTGAGGGGTGTGTGGGGTAAGAGTTTGTGTTAGGGGTGTGTGGGGTGTGTAAGAGTGTGTGTGAGGGGTGTGTGGGGTTTGTAAGAGTGTGTGTGTGAGGGGTGTGGGGTGTGTAAGAGTGTGTGTGTGAGGGGTGTGTGGGGTTTGTAAGAGTGTGTGTGTGAGGGGTGTGTGGGGTGTGTAAGAGTGTGTGTGTGAGGGGTGTGGGGGGTGTGTAAGAGTGTGTGTGAGGGGTGTGTGGGGTGTGTAAGAGTGTGTGTGAGGGGTGTGTGGGGTGTGTAAGAGTGTGTGTGAGGGGTGTGTGGGGTGTGTAAGAGTGTGTGTGTGGGGTGTGTAAGAGTGTGTGTGAGGGGTGTGTGGGGTGAGTGTGTGAGGGGTGTAAGAGTGTGTGTGAGGGGTGTGTGGGGTGTGTAAGAGTGTGTGTGAGGGGTGTGTCGGGTGTGTAAGAGTGTGTGTGTGAGGGGTGTGTGGGGTGTGTAAGAGTGTGTGTGATGGGTGTGTCGGGTGTGTAAGAGTGTGTGTGAGGGGTGTGTGGGGTAAGAGTGTTTGTGAGGGGTGTGTGGGGTGTGTGGGGTGTGTAAGAGTGTGTGTGAGGGGTGTGTAAGAGTGTGTGTGTGGTGTGTGTGTGGTGTGTGTGAGGGGTGTGTGTGGTGTGTAAGAGTGTGTGTGAGGGGTGTGTAAGAGTGTGTTTGAGGGGTGTGTGGGGTGTGTAAGAGTGTGTGTGAGGGGTGTGTGGGGTGTGTAAGAGTGTGTGTGAGGGGTGTGTAAGAGTGTGTGTGATGGGTGTGTCGGGTGTGTAAGAGTGTGTGTGAGGGGTGTGTGGGGTGTGTAAGAGTGTGTGTGAGGGGTGTGTCGGGTGTGTAAGAGTGTGTGTGAGGGGTGTGTCGGGTGTGTAAGAGTGTGTGTGAGGGGTCTGTCGGGTGTGTAAGAGTGTGTGTGAGGGGTGTGTAAGAGTGTGTGTGAGGGGTGTGTAAGAGTGTGTGTGAGGGGTGTGTCGGGTGTGTAAGAGTGTGTGTGAGGGGTCTGTCGGGTGTGTAAGAGTGTGTGTGAGGGGTGTGTCGGGTGTGTGTGAGGGGTGTGTCGGGTGTGTAAGAGTGTGTGTGAGGGGTGTGTCGGGTGTGTAAGAGTGTGTGTGAGGGGTGTGTCGGGTGTGTAAGAGTGTGTGTGAGGGGTGTGTCGTGTGTGTGAGGGGTGTGTCGGGTGTGTAAGAGTGTGTGTGAGGGGTGTGTCGGGTGTGTAAGAGTGTGTGTGAGGGGTGTGTCGGGTGTGTAAGAGTGTGTGTGAGGGGTGTGTCGGGTGTGTAAGAGTGTGTGTGAGGGGTGTGTCGGGTGTGTAAGAGTGTGTGTGAGGGGTGTGTCGGGTGTGTCAGAGTGTGTGTGTCGGGTGTGTCAGAGTGTGTGTGAGGGGTGTGTCGGGTGTGTCAGAGTGTGTGTGAGGGGTGTGTCGGGTGTGTACGAGTGTGTGTGAGGGGTGTGTAAGAGTGTGTAAGAGTGTGTGTGAGGAGAGTGTCGGGTGTGTAAGAGTGTGAGTGAGGGGTGAGTAAGGATGTGTGTGAGGGGTGTGTCAGAGTGTGTGTGAGGGGTGTGTCGGGTGTGTAAGAGTGTGTGTGAGGGGTGTGTCGGGTGTGTAAGAGTGTGTGTGAGGGGTGTGTCGGGTGTGTAAGAGTGTGTGTGAGGGGTGTGTAAGAGTGTGTGTGAGGGGTGTGTGGGGTGTGTAAGAGTGTGTGTGAGGGGTGTGTAAGAGTGTGTGTGAGGGGTGTGTGGGGTGTGTAAGAGTGTGTGTGAGGGGTGTGTGGGGTGTGTAAGAGTGTGTGTGAGGGGTGTGTGGGGTGTGTAAGAGTGTGTGTGAGGGGTGTGTAAGAGTGTGTGTGAGGGGTGTGTGGGGTGTGTAAGAGTGTGTGTGAGGGGTGTGTGGGGTGTGTAAGAGTGTGTGTGAGGGGTGTGTGGGGTGTGTAAGAGTGTGTGTGAGGGGTGTGTAAGAGTGTGTGTGAGGGGTGTGTGGGGTGTGTAAGAGTGTGTGTGAGGGGTGTGTGGGGTGTGTAAGAGTGTGTGTGAGGGGTGTGTGAGAGTGTGTGTGTGGGGTGTGTGAGAGTGTGTGTGAGGGGTGTGTAAGAGTGTGTGTGATAGAGGGGAGAGAGACTCTGATGATCTTCTCAGCTGTCTTCACTATCTGCTGAAAAAATATTTAAATATATTTAAAAATTGAAATATAAAATTTCGTGACTCTGAGTCACTGCAAGGGTTCAGTCCAATTTGGGAGAGATGTCCTCATTTAATTCCTCTGGCAAATCTGTGATGGAGAGCCGTAAGCACACTTTACTTCATTCTGCTTATGCCTTGTGCTGCTTGACTGTCCATACTGTCAGGTACTGCGAGACCATTTAGTGCTTCATAGGTCAGTAACAGGATTTTATAATCAGTGTAGTGTGGATAAAATAGGAGTGATGTGTTCATATCTTCTGGTTCTGGTTAGGACTCTAGCTGCTGCATTCTGGACTAACTGGAGCTTGTTTCTGCTCCTACTGGAACATCCAGACAGTAAGACAATTTGATACTGGCCCGTAGTTGGACAGCTGACAGGAATTGAGGTCAGGTTTTTTAATCAGGGGTTTGATAAACGCTGCTTTAAATAATTTAGGCACATAGCCAGTGCTAAGGAAAGAATTGATTATCTTTAATGATCTATAATTTTACAAAATCACAGTTAGCCAGAACTGACAGTCTAAAAATACATGACAATCTTAGTGTTATTATTACATTTTTTGTAAAGTGTTGGATTTGGCATTTATTTAATCTTAAACCTGTTTAACTATTTATTTAAATAGTATTTTTGTTTTCATACAGAAAGTGGGAGTGCCCACTGGGGGGTGGTAGGAGATGGGAGTTGCCTCTGGCTTGCTCATTAGGGATATATATTCATTTAACTTTTTCATTTTGTTATTTTATGTTTCTATATTTCTGGAAAGCTCCTTTGAGCCAATGTCCATTGTTTAAAGCGCTATACAAATAAATTGAATTGAGGAAGGAGGATGAGGGGAAGGAGGCGGGGCTTCCTGACAGTGTCCAGTAAAATCTGAGAATTTAAAACACTCCTGTAAATCATTCCAGATTCAAAAATTTTAATTAAATTAAATAGAATTTCCATATTTACACCTGACCAAAAAAAAAAACTTAATGTACACAAATAAAACTAAATAATGTTACACATAATAATAATCTAAAGCTTCTCCTGTTGGCCTCAGAGAGTTAGTGAAGAAAAATACTCATCAATTCATAATTTCTGGACTGAATTGTACACTTTAGTTACATTTGTCAGTCACAGCAGGAGGAAATGACATCAGATGACAGGAAATGATTAAAGATGTCAGAAGTACAGTTCTGTTTTTAATCTACAGTGTAAGTGTATTTTTGTCATGAGCTACTGATAACACCAGTAACAAACATGGTGCGCGTGTGTGTGTGTGTGTGTGTGTGTGTGTGTGTGTGTGAAACAGATCAGAACGCACAGCAGAAGAATATACCAGTGTGGGTGATTGGCTTGATAGTGACAGTGGTGCTGTTGGTGCTGGTGGTGGTGGTGGTGCTGGTGGTGTTGCTGGTGATCAGGTTTCTGTGTGTGAAAAACCAGCGCATGAAGGAAGAAATTGAGCTCAACGAACGTCCCCCTGTAAGTATCAGAGACATGCATCAGTGTGACATCAGAGATCACATGACTGTGTGCTGTAACCAGAATAAGATCCACATCACCCTGATTAGACACCACTGTCACTGCATGGACACTTCCACAGAAGAAATATAATCATCACCTATAAATGACACTTTTACTGTCAGAATCGTTCCACATTTTATTCAGTAATCTCACATCATCACTGAGAGAGAACACTTCACTGTTTAAACATCAGATTATTGAGAGTTTTAAACATTTATCTGAACACTCAGCATTACATTTGATGCTCTGACTCTGTAACAGTGAATTCCTCCAGTCTCAGAGTGTGATGGAAATCCTGGACAGTTTCATTAAATCCAGACTTTAAACTGATTTTTATTCACCAGACTCACAGCAGATGGGAGGAATTTACTGAGAGTGGTGTTTTTGGTGAATAGTATTTAATAATTACTAACAGTATTTAATGACTGTGTGTCTGTTAACAGATCATTTCAGGAGAGGGAGAGAATACACGAAACTACTGAACGGTGGAATAAAGGGATGAGAGCAGAAAGGAGAGGCTGGGACACAAGAATGACCGACTCAGACACCAGAGAGATGAAATCTCATTACGTGGTTTTTTTGTTTTTTTTTAAACTCCTGGAATCCACACAAAGTTTGATAAATGAGGCTCCAGATCCTTTGAATTAATTTTCACAACACCAAAAACATCAATACTTAGTGATATTTCTTTATTACTGGATCATTTCTTACAGAACACACACCTCACAGTTGTTTTAGGAAGATTAGCATTCATTATGACTCTCAACACCTTTTATTTCATTCTGTCTCAGTTTTGGAGAAAGAAATGGTGTAATAATGTAAATACAGTGCCTTGCAAAAGTATTCACCCCCCCCGGCATTTTTCATGTTTTGTTACATTATAACCTGTAATTTAAAAATTTTTTTTAATCTGAATTTTATGTGATGGATCTGCACAAAATAGTCTAAGTTGGTGAAGTGAAATGAGAAAAATATATATAAAGAAAGAATTTTTAAAAATTAAAAATCTGAAAATTGGCATGTCTTCACCCCCTTTGCTATGAAGCCAGTCAAAAGTTCTAGTGCAACCAATTACCTTCAGAAGTCACATAATTAGTGCAATGAAGTCCACCTGTGTACAGTCTAAGTGTCACATGATCTGTCAGTATAAACACACCTTTTCTGAAAGGCCCCAGAGGCTGCAACACCACTAAGCAAGAGGCATCACACAATGAAGACCAAGGAGCTCTCCAAACAAGTCAGGGACAAAGTTGTTGAGAAGTACAAGTCAGGGTTGGGTTATAAAAAAAATATCCAAATGTTTTGATGATCCCCCGGAGCACCATCAAATCCATCATCTTCAAATGGAAAGAACATGGTACCACAACAAACCTGCCAAGAGAGGGCCGCCCACCAAAACTCACAGACCGGGCAAGGAGGGCATTAATCAGAGAGGCAGCACAGAGACCAAAGGTAACCCAGAAGGAGCTGCAGAGTTCCACAGCAGAGACTGGTGTATCTGTGCATGGGATCACAATAAGCCGTACACTCCATAGAGCTGGGCTTAATGGAAGAGTGGCCAGAAAAAAGCCATTACTTAGTGTTAAAAATAAGAAGGCACGTTTTGAGTTTGCCAAAAGACATGTGGGCATCTGACTCTGGTCACATGAGACTAAAATCGAACTTCTCGGCCGCCAAGGAAAACGCTATGTCTGGCGCAAACCCAACACATCCCATCACCCCAAGAACACCATCCTCACAGTGAAACATGGTGGTGGCAGCATCATGCTGTGGGGATGTTCTTCAGCAGCAGGGACTTATTTAGGATGTTATTTTGTCCTATTTGTTGTTTGCTTCACAATAAAAAAAAATCTATCTATCTATCTATCTATCTATCTATCTATCTATCTATCTATCTATCTATCTATCTATCTATCTATCTATCTATCTATCTATCTATCTATCTATCTAATACCGGGTGTAATGAATAGAAATTACTGCAATAAAGATATGTGACATATCCAAACACTCAGCACAATGAGGAGAACTGTGTCACGTGTACACCGTTACGATCCAACAGCCAAAATAAGTGGAATTGAAAAATTACTGCAGCATATACATGTGACATATCAAAACGTTCAGCACAATGAGGGGAACTGTGTGACATGTATCCAGTTATCTCCTCCATAAGCTCGGGGATGAGTTTTGACATGGCAAGCTCCACTCACATTCTCTTCAGGAAATGTACATGTCTAGTTTGTTATTATTGCTTTTCTAATGTGGTTTGGACATTGGTCAGTTGTTTTAAAATGAAAAATGTGCTTGAAAAATTATATATAATTAAAAATATATAGTTGTCTGTCTGTCTGTCTATGGATTTTATTTCTTTATTTCTGTTTTTGATATGATTGTGTGATTCTTTGAATATAACCTAAATAGTCGTGTGTCCTTTACATGAAAATTAGATTCTCTGGTTTTACTATTCATAGGGCTTTTTTTTTTCAATTAAATGAACATTTTTGTTTTATTCTGTAAACTCTGCTGAGGAGGCCAGAGACTACGACACAGTTCAGAAAGAAATCCTCACCTGCTGTGGGTGGTCCCTGGTCAGTTAGGTGGCTGCTTTTATACAAGTGGAGGTACAGTACTCCCCTGGGGTTACCCACGCTCCCAGATGGATGAAAGTACCGTGACCCTGGCTTGGCCGGCTATCCTGCCATGATCAGTCAAGCCAGCAGGGACTATTGCAGTCTCATGTGTTCATGGCAACATTTGCGCCATCCCTGCCACACAGGTTAGGATAGGCGACCCGGGCCGGGAAGTGGCCACTGCCGGTGGGACTCACCCCCAATCTACCTGTCCCTCAATGGGGTAAATACCGACCTGACACAGTAGGTAGGTAGGTAGATAGATAGATAGATAGAGAGAGAGATAGAGAGAGAGAGAGATAGAGAGAGAGATAGAGAGATAGAGAAATAGACAGAGAGATAGACAGATACTTTATTCATCCCAAAGGGAAATTCACAGTTTCCGGCAGTATCCACAAACACAGGTAATAGATAAAATAGGAAGGAATATAACAAAATACTAAAAAACCCCAATTAGGGTACAAAAATATAACAAAATATATATCAAATAACAAAAATATAAAATATTACAAAATATAACAGAATATAACAATATAAGAAAATATAGCAGAAAAATACTAAATACAGAGATTTAGGAATAAATATGGAGAATGAGATGAAAAACAAGACAAGTAATGTGCAGAACAAGTGTTTAAAGTTACAGACCTAGTTGATGTGCAAAAACTGCGTGTTTATGAGTCCTGTACAAATCTCAGTTTTGGGCGTTTCTAAAACTCAAAGAAACCCTCGTCAACTATCATGCTGCCCTCCGCTTTATCGTACACAATGATGTGTCTGAAACAGAGTTGGGGGCCGCCCTGTCCCAGAACTTCGAAGGGGAGGATCACCTGGTCCTCTTCATCTCCCAAAAACTAACTCCCATCAAGAAGAAATACGCCGTGGTGAAACAAGAAGCTCTTGCGATCAAGTGGGCCATTGAGGTTCTCTGGTATTACCTGGTCTGCTGTCACTTCACCTTAGTCACTGACCACACACCACTGCTCTGGATGGCCAGTGCAAACAATACTAATGCACAGGTTATTCTGTGTTACCTTTCCTTGCGAGTTCTCATTTCATGTCAGGCAAAGAGCAAGTATGCATCGTGGAAAGGAGCACTATTCTCCTCAGATCCCTGACTCCGACCCTCTTTCCGTGTTCCCCTCACTGCAGTGTGTCACATTATTTATCATCCCACTCTCCAATGCTTGTAATGATTTATAATCTTAATCACTGGTGTTTCTAATGATTTACAATCTCATTCTCTGGTGTTTAAAGTAATTTATAATTACACTCTCCAGTGTTTATAAATTATTTTAAATCTTGTTCTCCGGCATTTATAATGATCTCTAATCCCTCTCTGTGTTTGTTTATAATGATCTCTAATCCCTCTCTGTGTTTGTTTGTTTATAATGATCTCTAATCCCACTCTCCGTGTTTGTTTATAATGATCTCTAATCCCACTCTCCGTGTTTGTTTGTTTATAATGATCTCTAATCCCACTCTCCATGTTTGTTTGTTTATAATGATCTCTAATCCCCCTCTCTGTGTTTGTTTGTTTATAATGATCTCTAATCCCCCTCTCTGTGTTTGTTTATAATGATCTCTAATCCCCCTCTCTGTGTTTGTTTGTTTATAATGATCTCTAATCCCCCTCTCTGTGTTTGTTTGTTTATAATGATCTCTAATCCCTCTCTGTGTTTGTTTGTTTAGAATGATCTCTAATCCCCCTCTCTGTGTTTGTTTATAATGATCTCTAATCCCCCTCTCTGTGTTTGTTTGTTTATAATGATCTCTAATCCCACTCTCTGTGTTTGTTTGTTTATAATGATCTCTAATCCCCCTCTCCATGTTTGTTTATAATGATCTCTAATCCCCCTCTCTGTGTTTGTTTGTTTATAATGATCTCTAATCCCACTCTCCGTGTTTGTTTGTTTATAATGATCTCTAATCCCACTCTCCGTGATTGTTTGTTTATAATGATCTCTAATCCCCCTCTCTGTGTTTGTTTATAATGATCTCTAATCCCACTCTCCGTGTTTGTTTGTTTATAATGATCTCTAATCCCACTCTCCGTGTTTGTTTGTTTATAATGATCTCTAATCCCACTCTCCGTGATTGTTTGTTTATAATGATCTCTAATCCCCCTCTCTGTGTTTGTTTATAATGATCTCTAATCCCACTCTCTGTGTTTGTTTGTTTATAATGATCTCTAATCCCACTCTCTGTGTTTGTTTGTTTAGAATGATCTCTAATCCCCCTCTCTGTGTTTGTTTATAATGATCTCTAATCCCCCTCTCTGTGTTTGTTTGTTTATAATGATCTCTAATCCCACTCTCCGTGTTTGTTTGTTTATAATGATCTCTAATCCCACTCTCCGTGTTTGTTTGTTTATAATGATCTCTAATCCCACTCTCCGTGATTGTTTGTTTATAATGATCTCTAATCCCCCTCTCTGTGTTTGTTTATAATGATCTCTAATCCCACTCTCTGTGTTTGTTTGTTTATAATGATCTCTAATCCCACTCTCTGTGTTTGTTTGTTTATAATGATCTCTAATCCCACTCTCTGTGTTTGTTTATAATGATCTCTAATCCCCCTCTCTGTGTTTGTTTGTTTATAATGATCTCTAATCCCACTCTCCGTGTTTGTTTGTTTATAATGATCTCTAATCCCACTCTCCGTGATTGTTTGTTTATAATGATCTCTAATCCCCCTCTCTGTGTTTGTTTATAATGATCTCTAATCCCACTCTCCGTGTTTGTTTGTTTATAATGATCTCTAATCCCACTCTCTGTGTTTGTTTATAATGATCTCTAATCCCACTCTCTGTGTTTGTTTATAATGATCTCTAATCCCACTCTCTGTGTTTGTTTATAATGATCTCTAATCCCACTCACTGTGTTTGTTTATAATGATCTCTAATCCCACTCTCTGTGTTTGTTTGTTTATAATGATCTCTAATCCCACTCTCTGTGATTGTTTATAATGATCTCTAATCCCCCTCTCTGTGTTTGTTTATAATGATCTCTAATCCCACTCTCCGTGTTTGTTTGTTTATAATGATCTCTAATCCCCCTCTCTGTGTTTGTTTATAATGATCTCTAATCCCACTCTGTGTTTGTTTGTTTATAATGATCTCTAATCCCTCTCTGTGTTTGTTTGTTTATAATGATCTCTAATCCCCCTCTCTGTGTTTGCTTGTTTATAATGATCTCTAATCCCCCTCTCTGTGTTTGTTTATAATGATCTCTAATCCCACTCTGTGTTTGTTTGTTTATAATGATCTCTAATCCCCCTCTCTGTGTTTGTTTGTTTATAATAATCTCTAATCCCACTCTCTGTGTTTGTTTATAATGATCTCTAATCCCACTCTCCGTGTTTGTTTATAATGATCTCTAATCCCCCTCTCTGTGTTTGTTTATAATGATCTCTAATCCCCCTCTCTGTTTGTTTGTTTAGAATGATCTCTAATCCCCCTCTCCATGTTTGTTTATAATGATCTCTAATCCCCCTCTCTGTGTTTGTTTATAATGATCTCTAATCCCCCTCTCTGTGTTTGTTTATAATGATCTCTAATCCCACTCTGTGTTTGTTTGTTTATAATGATCTCTAATCCCTCTCTGTGTTTGTTTGTTTATAATGATCTCTAATCCCCCTCTCTGTGTTTGTTTATAATGATCTCTAATCCCTCTCTGTGTTTGTTTGTTTATAATGATCTCTAATCCCCCTCTCTGTGTTTGTTTGTTTATAATAATCTCTAATCCCACTCTCTGTGTTTGTTTATAATGATCTCTAATCCCACTCTCCGTGTTTGTTTATAATGATCTCTAATCCCACTCTGTGTTTGTTTGTTTATAATGATCTCTAATCCCTCTCTGTGTTTGTTTGTTTATAATGATCTCTAATCCCCCTCTCTGTGTTTGCTTGTTTATAATGATCTCTAATCCCCCTCTCTGTGTTTGTTTATAATGATCTCTAATCCCACTCTGTGTTTGTTTGTTTATAATGATCTCTAATCCCTCTCTGTGTTTGTTTGTTTATAATGATCTCTAATCCCCCTCTCTGTGTTTGCTTGTTTATAATGATCTCTAATCCACCTCTCTGTGTTTGTTTATAATGATCTCTAATCCCACTCTGTGTTTGTTTGTTTATAATGATCTCTAATCCCCCTCTCTGTGTTTGTTTGTTTATAATAATCTCTAATCCCACTCTCTGTGTTTGTTTATAATGATCTCTAATCCCCCTCTCTGTGTTTGTTTATAATGATCTCTAATCCCACTCTGTGTTTGTTTGTTTATAATGATCTCTCATCCCCCTCTCTGTGTTTGTTTGTTTATAATGATCTCTAATCCCTCTCTGTGTTTGTTTATAATGATCTCTAATCCCACTCTGTGTTTGTTTGTTTATAATGATCTCTAATCCCCCTCTCTGTGTTTGTTTATAATGATCTCTAATCCCTCTCTGTGTTTGTTTGTTTATAATGATCTCTAATCCCCCTCTCTCTGTTTGTTTGTTTAGAATGATCTCTAATCCCCCTCTCCATGTTTGTTTATAATGATCTCTAATCCCCCTCTCTGTGTTTGTTTATAATGATCTCTAATCCCTCTCTGTGATTGTTTGTTTATAATGATCTCTAATCCCACTCTCCCTGTTTGATTATAATGATCTCTAATCCCTCTCTGTGATTGTTTGTTTATAATGATCTCTAATCCCACTCTCCATGTTTGTTTATAATGATCTCTAATCCCACTCTCTGTGTTTGTTTGTTTATAATGATCTCTAATCCCCCTCTCTGTGTTTGTTTGTTTATAATGATCTCTAATCCCACTCTCTGTGATTGTTTATAATGATCTCTAATCCCACTCTCCGTGTCTGTTTATAATGATCTCTAATCCCCCTCTCTGTGTTTGTTTATAATGATCTCTAATCCCCCTCTCTGTGTTTGTTTGTTTATAATGATCTCTAATCCCACTCTCCATGTTTGTTTATAATGATCTCTAATCCCACTCTCTGTGTTTGTTTATAATGATCTCTAATCCCACTCTGTGTTTGTTTGTTTATAATGATCTCTAATCCCACTATGTGTTTGTTTATAATGATCTCTAATCCCCCTCTCTGTGTTTGTTTATAATGATCTCTAATCCCTCTCTGTGTTTGTTTGATTATAATGATCTCTAATCCCACTCTCCGTGTTTGTTTGTTTATAATGATCTCTAATCCCCCTCTCTGTTTGTTTGTTTAGAATGATCTCTAATCCCCCTCTCCATGTTTGTTTATAATGATCTCTAATCCCCCTCTCTGTGTTTGTTTATAATGATCTCTAATCCCACTCTGTGTTTGTTTGTTTATAATGATCTCTAATCCCTCTCTGTGTTTGTTTGTTTATAATGATCTCTAATCCCCCTCTCCATGTTTGTTTATAATGATCTCTAATCCCTCTCTGTGTTTGTTTATAATGATCTCTAATCCCTCTCTGTGTTTGTTTATAATGATCTCTAATCCCTCTCTGTGTTTGTTTGTTTATAATGATCTCTAATCCCACCCTCCGTGTTTGTTTGTTTATAATGATCTCTAATCCCACTCTCCGTATTTGTTTGTTTATAATGATCTCTAATCCCCCTCTCTGTGTTTGTTTATAATGATCTCTAATCCCACTCTCTGTGTTTGTTTATAATGATCTCTAATCCCACTCTCTGTGTTTGTTTATAATGATCTCTAATCCCACTCTCTGTGTTTGTTTATAATGATCTCTAATCCCCCTCTCTGTGTTTGTTTATAATGATCTCTAATCCCACTCTCTGTGTTTGTTTGTTTATAATGATCTCTAATCCCTCTCTGTGTTTGTTTATAATGATCTCTAATCCCACTCTGTGTTTGTTTGTTTATAATGATCTCAAATCCCACTCTCCGTTTTCGTTTGTTTATAATGATCTCTAATCCCTCTCTGTGTTTGTTTGTTTATAATGATCTCTAATCCCCCTCTCTGTGTTTGTTTGTTTATAATGATCTCTAATCCCCCTCTCTGTGTTTGTTTATAATGATCTCTAATCCCACTCTCCGTGTTTGTTTGTTTATAATGATCTCTAATCCCTCTCTGTGTTTGTTTGTTTATAATGATCTCTAATCCCACTCTGTGTTTGTTTGTTTATAATGATCTCTAATCCCACTCTCCGTGTTTGTTTGTTTATAATGATCTCTAATCCCACTCTCCGTATTTGTTTGTTTATAATGATCTCTAATCCCTCTCTGTGTTTGTTTATAATGATCTCTAATCCCCCTCTCTGTGTTTGTTTATAATGATCTCTAATCCCACTCTCTGTGTTTGTTTATAATGATCTCTAATCACCCTCTCTGTGTTTGTTCATAATGATCTCTAATCCCACTCTCCGTGTTTGTTTGTTTATAATGATCTCTAATCCCACTCTCCGTGTTTGTTTATAATGATCTCTAATCCCACTCTCCATGTTTGTTTGTTTATAATGATCTCTAATCCCACTCTCTGTGTTTGTTTGTTTATAATGATCTCTAATCCCACTCTCTGTGTTTGTTTATAATGATCTCTAATCCCACTCTCTGTGTTTGTTTATAATGATCTCTAATCCCACTCTCTGTGTTTGTTTATAATGATCTCTAATCCCTCTCTGTGTTTGTTTTGTTTATAATGATCTCTAATCCCACTCTCCGTGTTTGTTTATAACGATCTCTAATCCCACTCTCCGTGTTTGTTTGTTTATAATGATCTCTAATCCCACTCTCTGTGTTTGTTTATAATGATCTCTAATCCCTCTCTGTGTTTGTTTGTTTATAATGATCTCTAATCCCACTCTCCGTGTTTGTTTATAATGATCTCTAATCCCACTCTCCGTGTTTGTTTGTTTATAATGATCTCTAATCCCACTCTCCGTGTTTGTTTGTTTATAATGATCTCTAATCCCACTCTCCGGGTTTGTTTGTTTATAATGAGCTCTAATCCCACTCTCTGTGTTTGTTTGTTTATAATGATCTCTAATCCCCCTCTCTGTGTTTGTTTGTTTATAATGATCTCTAATCCCACTCTGTGTTTGTTTATAATGATCTCTAATCCCACTCTCCATGTTTGTTTGTTTATAATGATCTCTAATCCCACTCTGTGTTTGTTTATAATGATCTCTAATCCCCCTCTCTGTGTTTGTTTGTTTATAATGATCTCTAATCCCACTCTCGGTGTTTGTTTGTTTATAATGATCTCTAATCCCACTCTCCGTGTTTGTTTATAATGATCTCTAATCCCACTCTCGGTGTTTGTTTGTTTATAATGATCTCTAATCCCCCTCTCTGTCTTTCTTTGTTTATAATGATCTCTAATCCCTCTCTGTGTTTGTTTGTTTATAATGATCTCTAATCCCACTGTCTGTGTTTGTTTATAATGATCTCTAATCCCACTCTCCGTGTTTGTTTGATTATAATGATCTCTAATCCCACTCTCTGTGTTTGTTTGTTTATAATGATCTCTAATCCCACTCTCCGTGTTTGTTTATAATGATCTCTTATCCCACTCTCCGTGTTTGTTTGTTTATAATGATCTCTTATCCCACTCTCCGTGTTTGTTTGTTTATAATGATCTCTAATCCCACTCTCCGTGTGTGTTTGTTTATAATGATCTCTAATCCCTCTCTGTGTTTGTTTGTTTATAATGAGCTCTAATCCCACTCTCCGTGTTTGTTTGTTTATAATGATCTCTAATCCCCCTCTCTGTGTTTGTTTGTTTATAATGATCTCTAATCCCACTCTCCGTGTTTGTTTGTTTATAATGATCTCTAATCCCACTCTCCGTGTTTGTTTGTTTATAATGATCTCTAATCCCTCTCTGTGTTTGTTTGTTTATAATGATCTCTAATCCCACTCACGGTGTTTGTTTGTTTATAATGATCTCTAATCCCTCTCTCCGTGTTTGTTTGTTTATAATGAGCTCTAATCCCACTCTCCGTGTTTGTTTGTTTATAATGATCTCTAATCCCACTCTCCGTGTTTGTTTGTTTATAATGAGCTCTAATCCCACTCTCCGTGTTTGTTTATAATGATCTCTAATCCCACTCTCCGTGTTTGTTTGTTTATAATGATCTCTAATCCCACTCTCCGTGTTTGTTTGTTTATAATGATCTCTAATCCCTCTCTGTGTTTGTTTGTTTATAATGATCTCTAATCCCACTCACGGTGTTTGTTTGTTTATAATGATCTCTAATCCCTCTCTCCGTGTTTGTTTGTTTAGAATGAGCTCTAATCCCACTCTCCGTGTTTGTTTATAATGATCTCTAATCCCACTCTCCGTGTTTGTTTATAATGATCTCTAATCCCACTCTCCATGTTTGTTTATAATGATCTCTAATCCCACTCTCTGTGTTTGTTTATAATGATCTCTAATCCCCCTCTCTGTGTTTGTTTGTTTAAAATGATCTCTAATCCCTCTCTGTGTCTGTTTGTTTATAATGATCTCTAATCCCACTCTCCGTGTTTGTTTATAATGATCTCTAATCCCACTCTGTGTTTGTTTATAATGATCTCTAATCCCACTCTCCATGTTTGTTTGTTTAGAATGATCTCTAATCCCACTCTCCGTGTTTGTTTATAATGATCTCTAATCCCCCTCTCTGTCTATCTTTGTTTATAATGATCTCTAATCCCTCTCGGTGTTTGTTTGTTTATAATGATCTCTAATCCCACTCTCGGTGTTTGTTTGTTTATAATGATCTCTAATCCCCCTCTCTGTCTTTCTTTGTTCATAATGATGTCTAATCCCTCTCTGTGTTTGTTTGTTTATAATGATCTCTAATCCCACTGTCTGTGTTTGTTTATAATGATCTCTAATCCCACTCTCCGTGTTTGTTTGTTTATAATGATCTCTAATCCCACTCTCTGTGTTTGTTTGTTTATAATGATCTCTAATCCCACTCTCCGTGTTTGTTTATAATGATCTCTTATCCCACTCTCCGTGTTTGTTTATAATGATCTCTTATCCCACTCTCCGTGTTTGTTTGTGTATAATGATCTCTAATCCCTCTCTGTGTTTGTTTGTTTATAATGATCTCTAATCCCACTCTCTGTGTTTGTTTATAATGATCTCTAATCCCACTCTCCGTGTTTGTTTGTTTATAATGAGCTCTAATCCCACTCTCCGTGTTTGTTTGTTTATAATGAGCTCTAATCCCACTCTCCATATTTGGTTGTTTATAATGATCTCTAATCCCCCTCTCTGTGTTTGTTTATAATGATCTCTAATCCCACTCTCCGTGTTTGTTTGTTTATAATGAGCTCTAATCCCACTCTCTGTGTTTGTTTATAATGATCTCTAATCCCACTCTCCGTGTTTGTTTATAATGATCTCTAATCCCACTCTCCATGTTTGGTTGTTTATAATGATCTCTAATCCCACTCTCCGTGTTTGTTTGTTTATAATGATCTCTAATCCCACTCTCCGTGTTTGTTTATAATGATCTCTAATCCCACTCTCCGTGTTTGTTTATAATGATCTCTAATCCCACTCTCCGTGTTTGTTTGTTTATAATGATCTCTAATCCCACTCTCCGTGTTTGTTTATAATGATCTCTAATCCCACTCTCGGTGTTTGTTTGTTTATAATTATCTCTAATCCCACTCTCCGTGGTTGTTTGTTTATAATGAGCTCTAATCCCACTCTCCGTGTTTGTTTGTTTATAATGATCTCTAATCCCACTCTCCGTGTTTGTTTATAATGATCTCTAATCCCACTCTCCGTGTTTGTTTGTTTATAATGATCTCTAATCCCACTCTCCGTCTTTGTTTATAATGATCTCTAATCCCGCTCTCCGTGTTTGTTTGTTTATAATGATCTCTAATCCCACTCTCCGTGTTTGTTTGTTTATAATGATCTCTAATCCCACTCTCCGTGTTTGTTTATAATGATCTCTAATCCCACTCTCCGTGTTTGTTTGTTTATAATGATCTCTAATCCCACTCTCGGTGTTTGTTTCTTTATAATGATCTCTAATCCCGCTCTCCGTGTTTGTTTATAATGATCTCTAATCCCTCTCTGTGTTTGTTTGTTTATAATGATCTCTAATCCCACTCTCCATATTTGGTTGTTTATAATGATCTCTAATCCCCCTCTCTGTGTTTGTTTATAATGATCTCTAATCCCACTCTCCGTGTTTGTTTGTTTATAATGAGCTCTAATCCCACTCTCTGTGTTTGTTTATAATGATCTCTAATCCCACTCTCCGTGTTTGTTTATAATGATCTCTAATCCCACTCTCCGTGTTTGTTTGTTTATAATGATCTCTAATCCCACTCTCCGTGTTTGTTTGTTTATAATGATCTCTAATCCCACTCTCCGTGTTTGTTTGTTTATAATGATCTCTAATCCCTCTCTGTGTTTGTTTGTTTATAATGATCTCTAATCCCACTCACGGAGTTTGTTTATAATGATCTCTAATCCCACTCTCGGTGTTTGTTTATAATGATCTCTAATCCCACTCTCGGTGTTTGTTTGTTTATAATGATCTCTAATCCCACTCTCCGTGTTTGTTTATAATGATCTCTAATCCCACTCTCCGTTTTTGTTTATAATGATCTCTAATCCCACTCTCCGTGTTTGTTTATAATGATCTCTAATCCCACTCTCCGTGTTTGTTTGTTTATAATTATCTCTAATCCCACTCCCTGTGTTTGTTTGTTTATAATGATCTCTAATCCCACTCTCCGTGTTTGTTTGTTTATAATGATCTCTAATCCCACTCTCCGTGTTTGTTTATAATGATCTCTAATCCCACTCTCCGTGTTTGTTTGTTTATAATGAGCTCTAATCCCACTCTCCGTGTTTGTTTGTTTATAATGATCTCTAATCCCACTCTCCGTGTTTGTTTGTTTATAATGATCTCTAATCCCACTCTCCGTGTTTGTTTGTTTATAATGATCTCTAATCCCACTCTCCGTGTTTATTTATAATGATCTCTAATCCCACTCTCCGTGTTTGTTTATAATGATCTCTAATCCCACTCTCCGTGTTTGTTTATAATGATCTCTAATCCCACTCTCCGTGTTTGTTTGTTTATAATGATCTCTAATCCCACTCTCCGTGTTTATTTATAATGATCTCTAATCCCACTCTCCGTGTTTGTTTATAATGATCTCTAATCCCACTCTCCGTGTTTGTTTGTTTATAATGATCTCTAATCCCACTCTCCATGTTTGTTTGTTTATAATGATCTCTAATCCCACTCTCCATGTTTGTTTGTTTATAATGATCTCTAATCCCACTCTCTGTGTTTGTTTATAATGATCTCTAATCCCACTCGCCGTGTTTGTTTGTTTATAATGAGCTCTAATCCCACTCCCCGTGTTTGTTTGTTTCTAATGATCTCTAATCCCACTCTCCGTGTTTGTTTGTTTATAATGATCTCTAATCCCACTCTCCGTGTTTGTTTATAATGATCTCTAATCCCACTCTCCGTGTTTGTTTATAATGATCTCTAATCCCACTCTCCCTGTTTGTTTGTTTATAATGATCTCTAATCCCACTCTCCATGTTTGTTTGTTTATAATGATCTCTAATCCCACTCTCGGTGTTTGTTCATAATGATCTCTAATCCCACTCTCCGTGTTTGTTTGTTTCTAATGATCTCTAATCCCACTCTCCGTGTTTGTTTGTTTATAATGATCTCTAATCCCACTCTCCGTGTTTGTTTATAATGATCTCTAATCCCACTCTCCGTGTTTGTTTATAATGATCTCTAATCCCACTCTCCCTGTTTGTTTGTTTATAATGATCTCTAATCCCACTCTCCATGTTTGTTTGTTTATAATGATCTCTAATCCCACTCTCGGTGTTTGTTCATAATGATCTCTAATCCCACTCTCCGTGTTTGTTTGTTTATAATGATCTCTAATCCCACTCTCCGTGTTTGTTTGTTTATAATGATCTCTAATCCCTCTCTGTGTTTGTTTGTTTATAATGATCTCTAATCCCCTTCTCTGTGTTTGTTTATAATGATCTCTAATCCCACTCTCCGTGTTTGTTTGTTTATAATGATCTCTAATCCCTCTCTGTGTTTGTTTGTTTATAATGATCTCTAATCCCCCTCTCTGTGTTTGTTTATAATGATCTCTAATCCCACTCTCCGTGTTTGTTTGTTTATAATGATCTCTAATCCCTCTCTGTGTTTGTTTGTTTATAATGTTCTCTAATCCCACTCTGTGTTTGTTTGTTTATAATGATCTCTAATCCCACTCTCCATGGTTGTTTATAATGATCTCTAATCCCACTCTCCGTGTTTGTTTATAATGATCTCTAATCCCACTCTCCGTGTTTGTTTATAATGATCTCTAATCCCAGTCTCCGTGTTTGTTTATAATGATCTCTAATCCCACTCTCCGTGTTTGTTTATAATGATCTCTAATCCCACTCTCCGTGTTTGTTTGTTTATAATGATCTCTAATCCCACTCTCCGTGTTTGTTTGTTTATAATGATCTCTAATCCCTCTCTGTGTTTGTTTGTTTATAATGATCTCTAATCCCACTCACGGTGTTTGTTTATAATGATCTCTAATCCCACTCTCCGTGTTTGTTTGTTTATAATGATCTCTAATCCCACTCTCCGTGTTTGTTTGTTTATAATGATCTCTAATCCCACTCTCCGTGTTTGTTTGTTTATAATGATCTCTAATCCCACTCTCCGTGTTTGATTGTTTATAATGATCTCTAATCCCTCTCTGTGTTTGTTTGTTTATAATGATCTCTAATCCCACTCACGGTGTTTGTTTATAATGATCTCTAATCCCACTCTCGGTGTTTGTTTATAATGATCTCTAATCCCACTCTCGGTGTTTGTTTATAATGATCTCTAATCCCACTCTCCGTGTTTGTTTATAATGATCTCTAATCCCACTCTCCGTGTTTGTTTGTTTATAATGATCTCTAATCCCACTCTCCGTGTTTGTTTGTTTATAATGATCTCTAATCCCACTCTCCGTGTTTGTTTGTTTATAATGATCTCTAATCCCTCTCTGTGTTTGTTTGTTTATAATGATCTCTAATCCCACTCTCTGTGTTTGTTTATAATGATCTCTAATCCCACTCTCCGTGTTTGTTTATAATGATCTCTAATCCCACTCTCCGTGTTTGTTTGTTTATAATGATCTCTAATCCCACTCTCCGTGTTTGTTTGTTTATAATGATCTCTAATCCCACTCTCCGTGTTTGTTTGTTTATAATGATCTCTAATCCCACTCTCCGTGTTTGTTTATTTATAATGATCTCTAATCCCACTCTCCGTGTTTGTTTGTTTATAATGATCTCTAGTCCCTCTCTGTGTTTGTTTGTTTATAATGATCTCTAATCCCACTCACGGTGTTTGTTTATAATGATCTCTAATCCCACTCTCGGTGTTTGTTTATAATGATCTCTAATCCCACTCTCCGTGTTTGTTTGTTTATAATGAGCTCTAATCCCACTCTCCGTGTTTGTTTGTTTATAATGATCTCTAATCCCACTCTCCGTGTTTGTTTGTTTATAATGATCTCTAATCCCACTCTCCGTGTTTGTTTGTTTATAATGATCTCTAATCCCACTCTCCGTGTTTGTTTGTTTATAATGATCTCTAATCCCTCTCTGTGTTTGTTTGTTTATAATGATCTCTAATCCCACTCACGGTGTTTGTTTATAATGATCTCTAATCCCACTCACGGTGTTTGTTTATAATGATCTCTAATCCCACTCTCCGTGTTTGTTTGTTTATAATGATCTCTAATCCCACTCTCCGTGTTTGTTTATAATGATCTCTAATCCCACTCTCCGTGTTTGTTTGTTTATAATGATCTCTAATCCCACTCTCTGTGTTTGTTTGTTTATAATGATCTCTAATCCCACTCTCCGTGTTTGTTTATAATGATCTCTAATCCCACTCTCCGTGTTTGTTTATAATGATCTCTAATCCCACTCTCCGTGTTTGTTTATAATGATCTCTAATCCCTCTCTGTGTTTGTTTGTTTATAATGATCTCTAATCCCACTCTCCATGTTTGTTTGTTTATAATGATCTCTAATCCCACTCTCCGTGTTTGTTTATAATGATCTCTAATCCCACTCTCCGTGTTTGTTTGTTTATAATGATCTCTAATCCCTCTCTGTGTTTGTTTGTTTATAATGATCTCTAATCCCACTCTCGGTGTTTGTTTATAATGATCTCTAATCCCACTCTCTGTGTTTGTTTATAATGATCTCTAATCCCAGTCTCCGTGTTTGTTTATAATGATCTCTAATCCCACTCTCCGTGTTTGTTTATAATGATCTCTAATCCCACTCTCCGTGTTTGTTTGTTTATAATGATCTCTAATCCCACTCTCCGTGTTTGTTTGTTTATAATGATCTCTAATCCCTCTCTGTGTTTGTTTGTTTATAATGATCTCTAATCCCACTCACGGTGTTTGTTTATAATGATCTCTAATCCCACTCTCCGTGTTTGTTTGTTTATAATGATCTCTAATCCCACTCTCCGTGTTTGTTTGTTTATAATGATCTCTAATCCCACTCTCCGTGTTTGTTTGTTTATAATGATCTCTAATCCCACTCTCCGTGTTTGATTGTTTATAATGATCTCTAATCCCTCTCTGTGTTTGTTTGTTTATAATGATCTCTAATCCCACTCACGGTGTTTGTTTATAATGATCTCTAATCCCACTCTCGGTGTTTGTTTATAATGATCTCTTATCCCACTCTCCGTCTTTGTTTATAATGATCTCTAATCCCACTCTCTGTGTTTGTTTGTTTATAATGATCTCTAATCCCACTCTCCGTGTTTGTTTGTTTCTAATGATCTCTAATCCCACTCTCCGTGTTTGTTTGTTTATAATGATCTCTAATCCCACTCTCCGTGTTTATTTATAATGATCTCTAATCCCACTCTCCGTGTTTGTTTATAATGATCTCTAATCCCACTCTCCGTGTTTGTTTGTTTATAATGATCTCTAATCCCACTCTCCGTGTTTGTTTATAATGATCTCTAATCCCACTCTCCGTGTTTGTTTGTTTATAATGATCTCTAATCCCACTCTCCGTGTTTGTTTGTTTATAATGATCTCTAATCCCACTCTCCGTGTTTGTTTGTTTATAATGATCTCTAATCCCACTCTCCGTGTTTGTTTGTTTATAATGATCTCTAATCCCACTCTCCGTGTTTGTTTGTTTATAATGATCTCTAATCCCTCTCTGTGTTTGTTTGTTTATAATGATCTCTAATCCCACTCTCCGTGTTTGTTTGTTTATAATGATCTCTAATCCCACTCTCCGTATTTGTTTGTTTATAATGATCTCTAATCCCTCTCTGTGTTTGTTTGTTTATAATGATCTCTAATCCCACTCTCCGTGTTTGTTTATAATGATCTCTAATCCCACTCTCCGTGTTTGTTTATAATGATCTCTAATCCCTCTCTGTGTTTGTTTGTTTATAATGATCTCTAATCCCACTCTCCGTGTTTGTTTGTTTATAATGATCTCTAATCCCACTCTCCGTGTTTGTTTATAATGATCTCTAATCCCACTCTCGGTGTTTGTTTGTTTATAATGATCTCTAATCCCACTCTCGGTGTTTGTTTGTTTATAATGATCTCTAATCCCACTCTCCATGTTTGTTTGTTTATAATGATCTCTAATCCCACTCTCGGTGTTTGTTTGTTTATAATGATCTCTAATCCCACTCTCCGTGTTTGTTTGTTTATAATGATCTCTAATCCCTCTCTGTGTTTGTTTGTTTATAATGATCTCTAATCCCACTCTCGGTGTTTGTTTATAATGATCTCTAATCCCACTCTCGGTGTTTGTTTATAATGATCTCTAATCCCACTCTCTGTGTTTGTTTATAATGATCTCTAATCCCACTCTCCGTGTTTGTTTGTTTATAATGATCTCTAATCCCACTCTCCGTGTTTGTTTATAATGATCTCTAATCCCACTCTCCGTGTTTGTTTGTTTATAATGATCTCTAATCCCACTCTCCGTGTTTGTTTGTTTATAATGATCTCTAATCCCACTCTCCGTGTTTGTTTGTTTATAATGATCTCTAATCCCACTCTCTGTGTTTGTTTATAATGATCTCTAATCCCTCTCTGTGTTTGTTTGTTTATAATGATCTCTAATCCCACTCTCGGTGTTTGTTTATAATGATCTCTAATCCCCCTCTCTGTGTTTGTTTATAATGATCTCTAATCCCACTCTCTGTGTTTGTTTATAATGATCTCTAATCCCACTCTCTGTGTTTGTTTATAATGATCTCTAATCCCCCTCTGTGTTTGTTTATAATGATCTCTAATCCCCCTCTCTGTGTTTGTTTATAATGATCTCTAATCCCTCTCTGTGTTTGTTTGTTTATAATGATCTCTAATCCCTCTCTGTGTTTGTTTGTTTATAATGATCTCTAATCCCACTCTCTGTGTTTGTTTATAATGATCTCTAATCCCACTCTCCGTGTTTGTTTATAATGATCTCTAATCCCACTCTCCGTGTTTGTTTATAATGATCTCTAATCCCACTCTCCGTGTTTGTTTGTTTATAATGATCTCTAATCCCACTCTCCGTGTTTGTTTGTTTATAATGATCTCTAATCCCACTCTCCGTGTTTGTTTGTTTATAATGATCTCTAATCCCACTCTCCGTGTTTGTTTGTTTATAATGATCTCTAATCCCTCTCTGTGTTTGTTTGTTTATAATGATCTCTAATCCCACTCTCCGTGTTTGTTTATAATGATCTCTAATCCCACTCTCCGTGTTTGTTTGTTTATAATGATCTCTAATCCCTCTCTGTGTTTGTTTGTTTATAATGATCTCTAATCCCACTCTCCGTGTTTGTTTATAATGATCTCTAATCCCACTCTCCGTGTTTGTTTATAATGATCTCTAATCCCACTCTCCGTGTTTGTTTGTTTATAATGATCTCTAATCCCACTCTCCGTGTTTGTTTGTTTATAATGATCTCTAATCCCACTCTCCGTGTTTGTTTATAATGATCTCTAATCCCACTCTCCGTGTTTGTTTGTTTATAATGATCTCTAATCCCTCTCTGTGTTTGTTTGTTTATAATGATCTCTAATCCCACTCTCGGTGTTTGTTTATAATGATCTCTAATCCCACTCTCTGTGTTTGTTTATAATGATCTCTAATCCCACTCTCCGTGTTTGTTTGTTTATAATGATCTCTAATCCCACTCTCCGTGTTTGTTTATAATGATCTCTAATCCCACTCTCCGTGTTTGTTTATAATGATCTCTAATCCCACTCTCGGTGTTTGTTTGTTTATAATGATCTCTAATCCCACTCTCCATGTTTGTTTGTTTATAATGATCTCTAATCCCACTCTCGGTGTTTGTTCATAATGATCTCTAATCCCACTCTCCGTGTTTGTTTGTTTATAATGATCTCTAATCCCACTCTCCGTGTTTGTTTGTTTATAATGATCTCTAATCCCTCTCTGTGTTTGTTTATAATGATCTCTAATCCCACTCTCCGTGTTTGTTTGTTTATAATGATCTCTAATCCCTCTCTGTGTTTGTTTGTTTATAATGATCTCTAATCCCACTCTCCGTGTTTGTTTATAATGATCTCTAATCCCACTCTCCGTGTTTGTTTATAATGATCTCTAATCCCACTCTCCGTGTTTGTTTATAATGATCTCTAATCCCACTCTCCGTGTTTGTTTATAATGATCTCTAATCCCACTCTCCGTGTTTGTTTATAATGATCTCTAATCCCACTCTCCGTGTTTGTTTGTTTATAATGATCTCTAATCCCACTCTCCGTGTTTGTTTGTTTATAATGATCTCTAATCCCACTCTCCGTGTTTGTTTGTTTATAATGATCTCTAATCCCACTCTCCGTGTTTGTTTATAATGATCTCTAATCCCACTCTCCGTGTTTGTTTGTTTATAATGATCTCTAATCCCACTCTCCGTGTTTGTTTGTTTATAATGATCTCTAATCCCACTCTCCGTGTTTGTTTGTTTATAATGATCTCTAATCCCACTCTCCGTGTTTGTTTGTTTATAATGATCTCTAATCCCACTCTCCGTGTTTGTTTGTTTATAATGATCTCTAATCCCACTCTCCGTGTTTGTTTGTTTATAATGATCTCTAATCCCACTCTCCGTGTTTGTTTGTTTGTTTATAATGATCTCTAATCCCTCTCTGTGTTTGTTTGTTTATAATGATCTCTAATCCCATGCTCTACTGTCACCCAGATAAAGGTGGGTTCCTTATTCAGACTGGTTCCTCTCAAGGTTTTCCTTATATCATCTCAGGGAGTTTATTTCCACCGTTACTTCAGACTTGCTCATTAGGTTTAAATATTAGATTAAACTGTATAATTTTTTCCAGAATTTTTATATTTCTGTATAGCTGCTTTGTGACATTTTATTGAAATACAAATAAAATTGAAAATTTCTTTGTTCTAGGCACATGAGAATGGCCTCCAAAAGTACAAAACAATAGTGAAGAATATGACAAATTTATTTTATACAATTGACATAAAAATTTAACACAAAGTCTGGAACACTTCATTAAAAATGGTCACATTTCATTTCATTAAAATGTAAAACACCAACTGACACAAACGGCAGCTTTGTGGTTCTCGCATTCATCCGTTCTCTTCATCAGGAACTCTCTGATAATCCATGTACAGAGAGAGAGAGAGAGAGAGAGAGAGAGAGAGAGAGAGAGAGAGACAGTCATGTTTATAATACCTCCTCATTCTCACTATTGCCTACACACAAGCACTATGCCTTATCTAGTGCACTACTTCGCTGCATATTAATTCAGAAACATACAGAGTTCTAGAATGTAGAGTTTACAACACAGAACCCTTACAGTGTAACCACTAGAACATTCTAGATCCAGTTCAATCCACAGTCACAATGGAAAGCACACAGACGTGTTCACCAGGATCAGCGGCTCCATACCTAGGGGTCATGACCTCATGCAAAG
>NC_080716.1:32762400-32774900 GCF_019097595.1 Hemibagrus wyckioides | reverse complement strand
TCTGAATGGGTTTTATTGCCAATGCGTTCACACATACAAGGTGCTGGAGAAGACACAGAAAAAA
The DNA here is from genome assembly GCF_019097595.1 of Hemibagrus wyckioides. Taxonomy (NCBI): domain Eukaryota; kingdom Metazoa; phylum Chordata; class Actinopteri; order Siluriformes; family Bagridae; genus Hemibagrus; species Hemibagrus wyckioides. The sequence continues at coordinate 32,774,836 of NC_080716.1, read as the reverse complement.
CAGAACATAAAATATAAACAGGACATAAAAGTCAAGTTGTCTTTATTTGTCACATTACTGTACAGCAGGGGCGGACTGGGGGCCCTAAGCGATTCCAGGTATGGGGCCTATGAACTCAACACACTCTCTTTCTCTCTATATTTTTTTATTCTGTTATTTATTTTATTTTATTTTATTTTATTTTATTTTATTTTTTTGTAAATAAACTGCATGTTAAAAATATTTTTTATTTTCTTAATGTTAAATTAAATACAATAAATTCACAAATGAACTAAATCCACTAAACCATATTTATGATTACATTTTAATATTAATCCATCAAAATGTCTGTAACCTGGAACGCTTGTATTTTCTCAATGTAAAATGAAATAAAATTGAGTTCACAGGAGAGGGGCTGCTGCAGCTTCGGGGGGAGAAGCACTATCTGGGGGAGATTGTGAGAAAAAAGAAGTGACTTTGGGGAGTTTAGCCACATTCTTTTTTATATCCTCTTTTCTCCTCCTTTTTTCAGCTCCACTGGGGTAGCTGTGTTTCATTGTTCGTTGTTCATTGGAATGTTCCACTATTCATGTATCATGGGGGGGCCCGCATTTGAAAAGGTGTAATAATAACGTTAAAATCTTAATGGTCATAGACAGACCATACAATATATGATTTGTATATATATGGTACTATATGATTTATATAGGTGATATATTCTGAGTATATCTGGGCACACTCTGTCCTGGGCTGACTCTGGCCCTTGGCTGAGTGTCTCACCATTTGTTTATGACCTCATCTTATTACAGTGACATCCTTTGTTTTCTTTCTGTTCTGTTTTAAGAACACGTGCTGAACACAGACACTCAGTGACAGTTCTGTCTTCTGTATCTTAGATAGGCTTTTTCGTAATAAACTCACAAAGCTGTCAGTGAACACGTCAACCACCACGTCATCTCAGCATGTAAAATGTAAAAGAGTTTTGCTATTCAGTCACTGTCTCTGTGTGGTTCTTTGGCAAAATCTTCCCTGATATCAGTAGAGGCAGTGGCAGCAGTGCGACTCAGGATTCTTCTCAGAGTGAACCCAAAAATTCTAACAATAGGCTTCTTGGTATTGGTCGGGGCCCCCTAATTCCCCGGGGCCCTAAGTGGCTGCTTACCTCACTTATTGGTTAAGTTCTCCCATGCTGCACAGTGAAATTCTTTGTTCACATATCCCATCCTTAAGGGTTGGGGTCAGAGCGAAGGGTCAGCCATGATACAGCGATCCTTGAGCAGGTGGAATTGCTCAAAAGCCCAACGGAGGCAGCTTGGCGGTGTTGGGGCTTTAATCCTGATCCTCTGTCCAATGACCCAGAGCCTTAACCACGTGAGCTACCACCACCCCAGGAGAAATAGGATCCCAGGTAGAAACAGGATACACAGGAGGCAGGAGGCAGGAGGCGTATACTAAACTCCTGAGATAAAATGAAATGGTACAGTATTGCACTTGTGTGTATATCCCGAGTGTTACATACGTGTTTATATACATACTCACATATATACATATGTAACAGGCGTGGAACTGTTTTATAGCCTGAATTTATTATATTTTTTACACAAAATGTTTAAATGTATACCAGAAGGGCTTGTCTGGATATGTGCGCCTCTTCTCCTTTTAAATTTTCTGACGGTGTAATCCCTGTTAATTTCCTGTTTTAGCTCCTCCTCTTCCCTTTCTGCATTATGTCGAGATGGGAGAGGTAGATTTATATTAAGCTCTAATTAATCCAATTTCACATTTTTTCAAAATAATTTATTTTTACACGTTTTATGCTTGGAACACATGCTAATATTATTGCAAATTACATTTCTTTAAAAAATGTAAATAATATGGGTCACATTGTTAAAGACTTTATCTTTTATCAGGTATGTTGAATGTTTATTAATTAAACATTTAATTAAACAATTAATTTATTTAGTTGCATGAAGGTTTCCTCTTTTCCTCCTCCCTTTTACACTGAAACTTTGTCTTCAGTAAAATTGTATTTTATTGAATTTTTTTAGACTGATTTTTTTCTTTTTCCCATTTAACAGTGTGCTATCATCGCTATGATTGATTATTTTAAGCACCAGGACTGTGATATACACTATTTATAACTAAGTCGGTGGTTTACTGTTGATGTAAAATGCACATTTCTAGCTGTTGTTGAATTGACATTGTGTTGTACTGATTTTCTCAAACTGTAGCCTTTTTTTGTAGGAAATATTCTCAGAATTTAATAGAATATTTAAATTTTTCTTTTTTAAACTGTTTTTCTATTAATTTTCATTTCTTCACATTTCATATGCATTATGTATGAAGACAGTATTGACCAGGACCACTGAGAAACTGCTTAATGTCACCTTTCCTTTGGGCAGAGGTGATAGCTTCTATCACTCAGGAGATTTTAAAGGAAATGTTAACCTTACTTTCATTATCACTCTGAATTCTAATTGGATTATTTAACCAGAGGTGGACAGTAAAGAAGTACATTTACTTGAGTACTGTACTTAAGTACACTTTTTGAGTATCTGTACTTTACTTGAGTATTATTTTTTCTGGATACTTTTTACTTTAACTTCACTCCATTTGAAAGACAAATACTCTACTTTTTACTCCACTACATTTCTGTCAATGTCATTGAATAGAAAGTAGTTACATTAATCATAGGATGATTTTTTTCACTCTTGTAGCGTCACGTGTTGTAAAGTTCAGTGGTTTTCCATAATTTTTTTTAACTCAATTGATCAATTTCTGACAAAATGGACGAAGATATGCTTTGTATATTATACACCACCAACGCATTGGTAATGATGTTAGTTAACACACAAAAACGTATGCTGTGTCCAAATTCTCATACTATGTGTCCTAAATAGTATTCAAAAATAGAATTATTATGCCCCAAATCGTAGTATACTGAAAAGAGTATTCCAAACATTCCTGGATGGTCTACTACTTCCAGTAGAAATTCAAAGTGCAGAACAATGCACACTCTAACGGGTAATATTGCCCACAACGCATTGCCCACAGGAGGGAGGAGCCTGGACAATGGTGTAAATGCATATTAAAACGGTGTAAATGAATTGTGGAAATATATATAACTCTTTGTTAAAGCAGTGTTGCTGTTGGGTGGTTGGACAGCTGATGTTGTGTAGATGGGTTTTAAAGCAGGTTAGATTTTTCTTCTGACCAGTCTTCATTTACAGACCATTAGATTGAAATGTTCATGAGTGGATACACATAGATGTGTACAGGTACATCTCAAAATTTAGAATATCATGAAAAAGGTCAATATTTTTTGTCACTCAGTTCAGAAAGTGAAACCCATATATTATATAGATTCATTACACATAGAGTGAAATATTTCAAGCCTTTATTTCTTGAAATTGTGATGATTATGGCTTACAGATAAGGAAAACCCAAAATTCTGTGTCTCAGAGAATTAGAATATTGTGAAAAAGTTCAATATTGGAAAGTCATGGTGTCACACCATAATCAGCTAATTACCTCAAAACACCTGCAAAGGTTTCCTGAGCTTTTAAATGGTCACTCAGTCTGGGTCAGTAGGCTACACAATCATGGGGACGACTGCTGACTTGACAGTTGTCCAGAAGACAGTCACTGACACCCTCCACAAGGAGGGGAAGCCATGAAAGGTCATTGCTAAAGAAGCTGGTTGTTCACAGAGTGCTGTATCCAAGCATATTCACAGAAAGTTGAGTGGAAGGAAAAAGTGTGGTAGGAGAAGGTGCACCAGCAAAAGGGATAACCGCAGCCTTGAGAGGATTGTCAGGCAAAATCCATTCAAGAATTCGGGGGAGCTTCAGATGAATCCTAGACATGGCCTACAAATGTCGCATTCCTCGTGTCAAGCCACTCCTGAACCAGAGACAACGTCAGAAGCATCTTACCTGAGCTGTGGAGAAAAAGAACTGGACTGTTGCTCAGTGGTCCAAAGTCCTCTTTTCAGATGAAAGTAAGTTTTGCATTTCATTTGGAAATCAAGGTCCCAGAGTCTGGAGGAAGAGTGGAGAGGCACAGAATCCATGTTGCTTGAAGTCCAGTGTGAAGTTTCCACAGTCAGTGATGATTTGGGCTGCCATGTTATCTGCTGGTGTTGGTCCACAGTCAACGCAGCCATCTACCAGGAAATCTTAGAGCATTTCATGCTTCCTTCTGCTGACAAGCTTTATGGAGATGCTGAGTTCATTTTAGAGCAGGACTTGGCACCTGCCCACACTGCTAAAGGTACCATAAGCAGGTTCAATGACCATGGTGTTACTGTGCTTGATTGGCCAGCAAACTCGCCTGACCTGAACCCCATAGAGAATCTATGGGGTATTGTCAAGAGGAAGATGAGACACCAGACCCAACAATGCAGATGACCTGAAGGCTGCTATCAAAGCAACCTGGGCTTCCATTACACCTGAGCAGTGCCACAGGCTGAGTGCCTCCATGCCACACCGCATTGATGCAGTAATTCATGCAAAAGGAGGCGCAACCAAGTATTGAGGGCATAGAAATGAACATACTTTTCAGAAGTCTGACATTTCTCTTTGAAATATCCTTTTTTTATTGATCTTATGTAATATTTTAATTTTCTGAGACACAGAATTTTGGGTTTTCCTTATCTGTAAGCCATAATCATCACAATTTCAAGAAATAAAGGCTTGAAATATTTCACTATGTGTGATGAATCTATATAATATATGGGTTTCACTTTCTGACAAAAAATATTGACCTTTTTCATGATATTCTAATTTTTTGAGATGTACCTGTACTTTTTTGTTGGGGGTGGTAGGAGTGTTAAATTAAAAATGAAAATGATTATACCTGTCTTTTTTGTCAATTCAGTTGTTTAATTTCTATAGGTTTTGTAACATTCTAAAAGCTCTTAATTCCACAGATACTACAAACTGGTCAGTATATTCACTAGGATGCTACAAAAGGTACTGTAAGTATTGCATACAACAATGCAACAATAAAACAATGCATTGGCATTTACTTTTGATACTTAAGTACTTTTAAAAACAAGAACTTCTGTACTTTTACTTAAGTAAAAATCTGTCTTTACAACTTTTACTTGTAATGGAGTAATGTTTGACCAGTAGTATTTGTACTTTCACTCAAGTAAGGAAGTTGTGTACTTCGTCCACCTCTGTATTTAACACATCAGTGTTGGACACGATACAGAGCTTGCTCCGAATCCTGCAGTAAAACAGAGATGGAGGGCTAAGCTGTGTGAGTGAGAGAGCTGTGAGTGCACATGAATAAACATACAGGTTCATTTAGAAAACACTGACAATGATATCATTTTCTGATGTCACTTTTTTACTCAAGGCACCACAATAAAGATATTTACATAATTACATTATTCCATCATTTCTCTCCAGAACATTCTGTAGCTCATTAATAGATGTGTTCATGTGTAAAATCACTTCTCAGCTGTCTTCAGCCTGTAATTACCCACAATTAATATTAATACATGAAGATTTACAGTTCAGAACAAACTGTAAATAGTTAATAGGAGCAATAAATATCAGTTATGAATAACAGAACCAGAGAAATGAACTGGTCTACAAACACATTTATAAATAAACTCATGAGAATGTTGGTGTAAAGTGTCAGAGCAGTGATTTACACATTTAGCTGTAATTCTCCAGTCATCCACAGAGTTCCTGCTGTTTCTAAATGATCATTGCTCCACTCATGGTTCAAAACTTTAATAAACATCTGTCCAACTTCCCACCAAGTATTTCTTTATAAACCCCAGGTGAGGTGAGGGAGGTTCAGTACACACTTCTGTTTATAAATAAGTTTCTAGAGATTTCCTGAACCAGCTCCTGCTCCTGCTCCTGTTCCTGTTCCTGATCCACCAGCTCCAGATCTTCCTGATCCAGATCTGGTAATCATGGAGAACAAAGTTCAGTTTAAAGTCTGGAAACTGTAGAGGATTTCCTTCTCACTGTGAGACTTCAGGAAGTTTGAGTTTTAAAGAGAAACAGAGCATCAAATGTAATGCTGAGTGTTCAGATAAATGTTTAAAACTCTCAATAATCTGATGTTTAAACAGTGAAGTGTTCTCTCTCAGTGATGATGTGAGATTACTGAATAAAATGTGGAACGATTCTGACAGTAAAAGTGTCATTTATAGGTGATGATTATATTTCTTCTGTGGAAGTGTCCATGCAGTGACTGAGTGGTGTCTAATCAGGGTGATGTGGATCTTATTCTGGTTACAGCACACAGTCATGTGATCTCTGATGTCACACTGATGCATGTCTCTGATACTTACAGGGGGACTTTGGTAGAACTGAATTTCTTCCTTCATGCGCTGGTTTTTCACACACAGAAACCTGATCACCAGCAACACCACCACCACCAGGAACACCACTATCAGGACAATCACCCAGGCTGGTAGAGCGCTCTCCTGCTGATCTGTTTCACACACACACACACACACACACGGACACACACACACACATACACACACAGACACACACACAGACACACACACACACACAGACACACACACACACACACACACAGACACACACACACACACACACACACAGACACACACACACACAGACACACACACACACACAGACACACACACACACACACACAGACACACACACACACACACACACACAGACACACACACACACACACACAGACACACACACACACACACACACACACACACACGGACACACACACACACACACGGACACACACGGACACACACACGGACACACACACACACACAGACACACACACACACACACACAGACACACACACAGACACACACACACAGACACACACACACAGACACACACACACACAGACACACACACACACACACACACACAGACACACACACACACACACACACACAGACACACACACACAGACACACACACACACACACACACTTGTTAGAGGTGATCAGTAGCTCATAACACATCTACATTTACACTGTAGACCAAAACTGAACTGTATTTTCATCATTTTGACGTCTTTAATCATTTCCTGTTATCTGATACCTAAAGTACAGTAAATTCACTCCAGAGATTATGAATCAGTGTATGTATGAGTGAGAATCTATTAATTATGAATATGTGAGTAATATTCTTCATTAATTCATTAGGAGCAACAAGGACAGCTTTAGATTATTATTTTTATGTGTAACTTTATTTAGTTTTATTTCTGTACATTGAGTTTTTCTTTAGTCATGTTTAAATATTGAAATTATATTTTAAAATAAATTATTTGTGAATCTGGAATGATTTACAGGAGTGTTTTAATTTCTCAGATTTTACTGGACGCTATCAGGAAGCCCCGCCCCCTTCCCCTCATCCTCCTCTCTCACATCCTCCGCCCCCCAGAGGGAGCTCTTACTTTCTCTCATGCTATAGAGCTATAATTATTATTACATTATTATATTTTTGACCACTATAATGGTCAAAGACTTCCGGGTGAAAGATGGAGTAAGACGTGTTTTTTGTAGCTCTGCAGATTTTCATTAAACAAGACAACAGACAGCTCACTGATCAAACCGTAGCTTTTATATATCATTATATACATTAAATTTCAAGACTAATTTGACCGCTTAAAATGCAGTTGAAGAAACAAGGTAAGAAAAATGATGCCGAGGAAGAAAGTCTGACCGAGGCCACGAGCGCCCTGAAGGAAGGCAGTTCAACAGCGAAGGACGACCTGGTGCTGCTTTCAATCGAACCTCTACGAGAGGAGTAAGGTCAAAACTGATATTAAAGAGAGCTTGAATAGAGGGATGGCGATGATGGAGAGGAAAATTGATGCAAAGTTTGATGCAATGCAATTAATTATAAACAACCACCATACAACTCTCGAGCAACTTGAAAAGTCCGTTACGGACTCGTCAGATGTCGTGACGAAACTGCAAACTCAAGTCAAAAATCTCTCCGTAGAGGTGGTGAAATTGACAGAGACACCGAGCGCATCGAGCTCTCTGTTCTCACCCAGATGACAGTGAATCCCCGCGTCAGTTCATTGCTAGAGTGCACCATGGCCATATGGAAATTTGCGATTGAGCAGTTTAGCGCAGACTAGTAAATGTTGAACTACAAGTCCGAGATGTAAGTCTGTTGTTTTGTTGTTTTGTGTTTCTTTATTTAGCCGACACAGTTGTTGGACTCTGGTGAAGTCCCTACGAGGTGATATGCGGAGGATGGCTTTTCTTTTTTACCCTTTGTTTTTTATTACTCGTTCTTATTGCCATCTACTTCATGGTCAATGGTACTGTACATTTTTTTCTGTAACAGCTACATGTGTTTATTTATTTGAAGTTCTGTTGGCAGGGTGGGTCAGTGCTAAAATTTTTCAAAGTAATGACTGCAGATGTGTTGGTAACGGATTGGAGCAGATTAAGGTGTTGGTTGTAATCACGGGTTATGGTTAGTAACCTAAATGTAAAGGAAACTCTTTTAAACTTCTCGACTTGGAATGTTAAAGGACTGAATGAACCAGTTAAAAGGGGAAAAATATTATCCCATTTAAAATTGCTGTCTTCGCATATCATGTTCATACAAGAAACTCACGTGAAACATACGGCCCATGCCAGACTGAGGTGCAAATGGATTGGACAAATATATCATTCCAATTTCTCTCCCAAGTCTAGAGGAACAGCTATTCTTATCCGTAAAGGAGTCCCATTTAAACATAATTTGACTACTGCAGATAAAGAAAGCAGATTTGTAATAGTAGTTGGAGAGGTATATTCTGTACATCTGACACTAATCAATGTCTACGGACCCGATTGTGACAAACCTGAGTTTTTCAAAAAATTGTTTGAACTAATCCCAAATATTCTAGATACAAATCTCATAATTGGGGGTGATTTCAACTGTGTCCTAGATCCGTATCTAGATAAATCATCCTCCACAAAAACACAAATAGTTCCATAGCTCCAATTCCAGTAAATTTTTAAATGCATATATGAACAATTCTAATTTGTCTGATGTGTGGAGAGTTCTGTATCCGACAGCTAGGGAATACTCCTTTCATTCTCAAGTCCATAATGTCTATTCTTATATAGACTATTTCATTCTGGATGGTAAACTTATGCCTCAGGTCTGTATGGCTAAGCATCATAGCACCGTTATTTCCACTCATAGTCCTGTGACATTTTCTGTTAAAATAGATAATATGGAGAAACCTCAAAGAAACTGGAGGCTTAACTCACACTTACTTACAAATAAAGTTCATTACTTAAAGCAAGAGATGGAAACCTTTTTTGAGTTTAATGACAAGCCTGTTATTTCTATGAGGGTGTTATGGGATACATTTAAAGCATTCATTAGAGGTTTTATTATCTCATATCAAAAAAAAGAGAAAGAAGTAAGGCTGAGTTAGAGGAATTAGAAGTTTAAAATCAGGAATTAGAAATGGAGAATGCGAAACAGCCAATTATAGAAAAATACATATAAAAAATTTGTTCACTTAAATACAAATTAAACCAAATTCTCTCGTCTAAAATCTTAAAATCTTTTCAGTATGTAAAGCAAAAATACTCTGAATTTGGTGATAAACCTCAAAAACCTTTAGCAAGACAACTTCGTAAAACAGTGTCGGAACGTACAATAAATAAAATTAAATCAGACACAGGAGAACTCCTTACATCCTCTAAGGATATAAATAGTAGGTTCTGTTCATTCGATCAATCTCTGTATTCATCTAAAGGACATTTGGATCCTACAGTTATGGCTCAGTTTCTAGAGCAACAGAACCTGCCCTCATTAAATCAGGAGCAGGTTAATGAGCTAAATGCCGAAAGTACTATTAAAGAAATATCAGACACTGTAAATTCTTTAAATGGTTGCAAGATCCCTGGTCCAGATGGACTATCTAATGAATTTTATAAAGTCCAAAAAGAAATACTATCACCATACTTATATAGGGTTTCCCAGCAGGCGTTTATGGATCAATCCCTGCCACCTTCCCTAGATGTGGCTATTATTATTGCAGTCCCGAAAAAGGGAAGGAACCCAGAGGAACTGGGTTCTCATAGGCCGATCTCGCTCCTAAATACAAACCAAAAAATTCTGGCAAACATTTTTGCATGTAGACTTAACATCCAGATCAAACTGGCTTTATTCCAAACCGCTGCTCTTCCTCTAACTTTAGGCGTCTTTTTAATATCATGTATTCCTCCAGAGACCTGGTGCATGATTTAGCCATACTGTCGTTGGACAGTATTAGTAGTAGAGTGGCCTTACCTATTTGCTGTATTGAAGAAGTTTAATCTTGGATGTAATTTCATTTCATGGATTAAATTATTGTATTCTGGTCCATGTGCAAGAATTCTCACTAATCAAACAATATCCCCTAGTTTTGAATTACGTAGAGGTATGAGACGGGGTTGTTCGCTCTCACCACTTTTGTTTGCACTAGCGATTGAGCCTCTGGCTGAGGCCATTCGGGCCCATCCGGGTATCAAAGGCTACCGAACCAAGGGTACTGATAACAAATTAGCATTATATGCAGATGATGTAATTGTATTCATTTCTAAGCCCAATAGCAGCATTCCAAATATTCTTAAATTGATTAATTTATATGGTACATTTGCGGGTTGTAAAATTAACTGGGATAAGAGTGTATTGATGTCAGTCAGGTCCAAAGATTCTTCTTGGCTTCTTCATTTTACCTTTAAAATTGTGTCAGAACAGTTCACATATTTAGGAATCGAAGAAACAAAAATGTTTTCTGACTGAGTTAAGGCTAATTTTCAATCCCTTTTGTTTAAACTTAAATCTATCATCGGTTTCTGGAGAACACTTCCTATTTCTCTTGGGGGCAGGATAAATGCAATTAAAATTATATTTCTCCCACAATTTCTGTACGTGGTGCAGAACATTCCCATATTCCTGCCCAAAACTTTTTTCAAAAAATTGGACTCCATATTGGTTCCTTTTATTTGGGATTATAAAGGCCATAGAATTTCCAAACAGCACTTGTATAAAGCTAAAATACATGGAGGGCTTGCCTTACATAATTTTCTTCATTACTATTGGGCTGCGAATTCGAGAACTTTGACGTCTTTCCTGTACAAAGTTTTAGAACAGATGAAAACTCAATCTATGGACAAAATTAAATCTACATGGGAAGAAGAACTTGCGATGGAAATCTGGGAAGAAAGTCTTGAACTTGTCCATAAAAGCTCCATTAATGCAAAACACTGTCTTATTCAGTTTAAAATACTTCACAGGCTTCATTACTCTAAACGTAAATTATATAAAATATTTCCAGAAGTATCGCCAGTATGTGACAAATGTCAAGTGTCAGATTCCAACCAGTCCCTCTCCCTATGCTATGTGCCCAAAATTACAACATTTCTGGAACAAAATCTTCCAGGTTTTTTTAGACACAGTGGACAAACGGATTGAACCTGACCCTATTTTAATTATATTTGGAGTTTTAGAGGATTTTTTGAGATTGACACAGGCCCAGCAACACTTCATCTCATATGGACTAATCTCTGCCAAGAAACTGATTCATTTGTTCTGGAAAAAAAGGAAGCTCCAACGTTTAAGACATGGCAGACAGCACTGATGGGCACTCTACAAGAATGTCCCCTTAGAGGACAAGATATTGATGTTTGAAAAATTTGGCCCCCATTTATTTCCTTTCTGCAAACCTGTGTTTAAAAGCTTCTGGTGCCCGCACTATCTGCTTTTGAGACCGAACAGCACTTGTGGGTGGGGTTTTTGGGATTGATATGGTCTTTGTTTGGTTACTCCTGTTATTTCTGTTGTTTTTGTCATGCATATCTGTTTGAATGTAAGTTCTAATTGCTTGGAGATGTTTTATTTGTCTATATCTTAAAATGTAATGGCAATTGATTTCCAGCTGGATACCTAATAAAATATTTAAATAGAAGATTGAATAAGTGTCAAATTCAACACTTTACAAATAATGTTAATATTTTCATGTATTTTTAGACTGTCAGTTCTGGATGATTAAATTGTGATTTTGTAAAATTATTAGGGCTGTCAATCGATTAAAATATTTAATCGCGATTAATCGCATGATTGTCATGAGTTTACTCGTGATTAATTGCAACTTAATTGCACATTTTTATCCGTTCTAAATGTACCTTAAATTAATACTTTTTTAGTTTTTAATACTCTAATCAACATGGGCATGGACAAATATTGAAATGTATGTTGTTTATTATTAGTGAAACCATATTCAACATAGAGCATGGAGACTAGACATGTTTCAGAGTTCATAGATATTTTTCTTGTTCATGTTTATTAAACATATGAAAAAAGGAACATAGAAAACAGTGACTTCTTCCTTTGCACTGAGCGATTTACTGACACAAACCTGTAAACATTTTCAGATCACTTCTTCTAAACATGCAAAGTGTACATTTATTACTGAAAC
>NC_080716.1:32737400-32739900 GCF_019097595.1 Hemibagrus wyckioides | reverse complement strand
GTTGGTGGCACTACAGAGATGGAGGGATTGACCTAAACATTGGACTGTCCTCTATAAATGTGACAGATTGCATAAAAATCCACCACCGGGTTTTGTGGGCTGCCACAGACTCCCAGAGGGAGAAAGTATAATAAGAGTGAAAGATTCTAACAGTGACAGTGGGTTCCTTGTACCATCGGCACTTGACCACTAATAATAGAGCTAGTGATAAAAGTGATGTCCGTCATGAACCGATATGATGTTTAACTGAGACAACAAGCTCACTACATGAACCATATTTTCTTTAATAAACACATCACACTTTCACTTTTATTCACAAAACAATTAAAATACTAAATATTACAGAAACACAATCCGGTTTTTATACAACAACGTATAGAAGAGTTTTTTTTTTCCACAGCGGCCATTACATAATCTGTAGTAATTGTAAAATATGTCTTTATTATAATATCTGTAATGAACTCACCATCTGAAGTGTAAAGGTTTTGCTCTACTGCTCTCGGTGTGATGAACAATACGCATGCGCACTTTATTCCGAGCGCAAAGAGAAGGGATAAACAGTAAAACAATACGCATGCGCACTTTATTCCGAGCGCAAAGAGAAGGGATAAACAGTAAAATAATACGCATGCGCACATCATTTTCCCCACAGGTCAGTTTTACCGCTTATTCCTCTCAGATGTTCATGTTTTATTTAGATTATTTATAACTACACACAAATGACATGAATTACACCTCGATCTAACACATTCTTCACCTTCAGGCTGCACAAATATTCCCAACTTTTAGAAATGTTGGTGCATTGTAATAGGATAAACATTATTTATAATGAAATATAATCATCCAGTTGTGTTTAACTTTAAAAACTGAAAGAAAACTGAAGCTTAATCCTTCTAAAATAACCACACGAAAAACAGAGAGACAACACAATAAATTAAAATCTACCATTTTACAGATTTAATGATTCAGTAGAAATTTACCATGAGTTTTTAAAATATTAGAAAAAGGTACTGATGGTGTCCTAAATATATTAGAGAAAACAAAATGATCACATCATACTGCACAGCTCTGTATAACACACAACAAGTACTGACTTTCCACCTGAAACTATTCAGAAAGTCAGTATTTCAACATTGAGAGAGTAATCCTGCACTAAAGTAATCCCACACTGGGATCTCGTGATGGACCTCATGATCTTAGAGTTGTGGCTTCTGTAAACTGCAGTACTGATGTTATGGTTTAGATAAAGAGGAGCTGAGATTCAGTTAAAGATATAGAACTGTACTTCATATTAGAAATGTAAACTATGAAACTCCTGACCTGAATTTTAGAGCTCTAATTACGAACTGATAATAATGGACTTAAATAACTCTAACATGTGACTTCATCCCTGATTACAGTACATGTATCTCCTCAGTGTAGTTCTGGTTATCTACTGAACTCTTAACAAACTCAGCAGCAGGTAAATTAAAGTCAACAGTGCCTCCTACTGGCCAGACCGTGACATTACACACAGTTTCCATCAGTTCACCATTTACTGTATCACTGGGTGATGGTTAGTGTGTTGAACTTCAGTCATACTGACAATGAGACTTGAGTTTCTGACAATCTGCTGTTTCTGGAGTCTTTAGAGAATCTCACAGCTGTTCTGAGGTTTCAGCTAAGCTGGCTGTGTTTTGGAACTGGAATTTTGGACTGTATCAGACATTACTGACTTCATCCTCAACTGTATTATGAAGTAGATATTAAAGTAGCACCTTGTACTGGGTAGTGGTAGCTATCTCCTAGGCCTATGAGGTGCGCTGTGTAGCTTCACCTCTAGGGATTCCGCCTCACTCACCTAGGTTTATCGTCTTGTCTAGCACTCTGGCTAGGATATTTGTGCTGTAGTGGGTTGGTCCTCTAATCAGATTCTATAACCTGGACCTGGACCCAAGTCCTGGGTCTTAGAGGGTTAATGATGCTCCGCTCCTGGCTCGTTCATGCTCTTTCACGACCTCCAGGACAGACATATTCTGGCGTGTGGTGGCGTTTGTTTTGGCGTTCCCATAGCGTCAGGCCTGGAAAGTGTGGGAGATAATTTTGTAAATGAGGATATATGTATGAGGTGTGTGTTTGATGTAGTGTGAAATAATCAGGGGACAGCAAGAGTGAGTTCTCAGGTAAGGTTTATTTGTTAGGTCGTTTGAGCTTAAGAACAATATAAGGTTTAACACGGCATGTTGGCCGGTCACGGGCCTTGCACACAGGCTGCAAGGGCTTTGAAGAACAAATAGTTGTATCAATGATGTCAGTCTGGCAGGCCTTCTCTGCGGTACCAGGCTTTCCAAACTTGGACCAATCAATGGCAGAGACGCACCCTAGATTATTATGGTCAACCTTCGCTCCACTGGTACCTTGAGCGGCAGTGATCTCATCATGAAGTAAACGCAGCGCGTGCTGGATGGCAATGGTGGTACCAGGCGAAATATCTAGAGTACATACGTAAAAGACAGTGGAT